>NC_085092.1:5028853-5041353 GCF_963422355.1 Corticium candelabrum | reverse complement strand
AGATGTGAACTTTGAAAATCTTCAATATCCCCTGCTGTTTTTTGGACTTTCGCGATGATCTCAGTATCGTTAGAAACCGCTAGGTCTGGGATTTCTGTTTATCAAATTATCTAAGCCTTTCCTATAAACAAAATGGAAGGATAATACTTTTGCATATCAAAGACAAGCGGGTGGAGCAATGGTTATTATCCAATTATCTTGTAAGACGAGGGATCAGCAACTGGAACCATTTAAGATAATTGGTGTAACATGGTCCAACTGGAGCAGCTCTTAGTGTTTGTGCTCTAATGAGCACACCTGGTGTGACCTCTAACTTCATTGCTCACTTCCGAGTTCACACTTACGGGGAATCGACAGTAGTGTAGCAACATGCTGGTTAAGTTAATATCAATCACTTCCACCAATTAACAACTTTAGGTGTCAACATTTGAGTAAGACCCCATTCCATACTTGACGTTTAGTCAAATGTTGACACCTAAAGTTGTTAATTGGTGGAAGTGATTGATATTAACTTAACCATCATGTTGCTACACTACTGTCTATTCCCCGTAAGTGAGTAATGAAGTAGAGGTCACACCAGGTGTGCTCATTAGAGCACAAACACTAAGAGCTGCTGCAGTTGGACCATGACACCAATTATCTTAATTAAATTGTTCCAGTTGCTGATCTGTTGGTCTTACAAGATAATTGGATAATAGCCATTGCTCCACCCGCTTGTCTTTGATATGCAAAAGTATTATCCTTTCATGGATGTATGGATGTATGGATGTTTGGATGTATGGATACATTTATGCATCCATATATCCATACATCTATACGTCCATACATCCAGAATTCTAAAACCTTTTTCTCTGAAAAAAGAAATAGATGTAGGGATTGTATAAAAAGTACAGAAACAAGATCTATAGATAATATGAACCAAAGCTAGACATCATTAGTGAATTCTTCCAACCCCACATTCCCTACATTTTACATTTTGGGAGTTGGAAGGATTCACTAATGATGTCTGGCTTTGGTTCATATTATCTATAGATGTTGTTTCTGCTACTTTTTATACAATCCCTACATCTATTTCTTTTTCCAGAGAAAAAGTTTTTACAATTCTACTTTGGTAAGTTTTTAGGAGCGCAAAGGCACACAACATATACCTAGGGTGTACATGTCTTCATAAGGGTCTGTGCATCTTTTCTAGGTATGTCTAAGATTTAGTGCGTTTTCATTAGCGTTGATTAAACCTGTTTATACATGTATGTAACAGCTTTCGTTAGACATGATTCAGAGGTAGTTTACTCAAGCTCAAGCTAAGTCTACGGGGTAGATACGGAACCATGGTATCCTAGCGCACATTGCACGAATATAGATCCTAGTTTTAGTGCCTTTGCATTGTTCTTTCTTCTGTGCGTGTATAATTGAATATGCAACAGCAATTGGAATAGAACTTGGCCTAGTAGTCAAAAGCCAAGATTATCACATACAAGATATGCATTGCAAATAATGGGTTCCCGTATAAATTGCTCTGTGTACGTATGTGTCAATTTTGCTCCTGTGTACAACGCAGATCGCAAACAATTTCAGACTAGACCGGACAATGGCAAACATGATTGAATTACATAGTTTTGGTGGTAGACTCTTTCATAGACTCTTTGGGCACAGTTGATTGGCGCTTCGTCCATTCTCTCTGGTTGCCATGGACAAGCATTGCAAATACTGCTCTGTGATTGGCCTGAACTGTGCAACAGTGTTGATGGCGGTCAAAGGATCAAATCTGCTTGAAAGAACACAATTTTTTAAACATTCCTTTTAGTTTCTTTAATCAACAAAAGAATAGAGTTCGGGTAATTCTAAAGCGCTTTCTAAAGTTTCACAGCCGTACCTAGCGTACAAAAAGAGATATCTGTGGAGAAGAACAAAAATCAGAATAAAATTGGCGCATGGGCCTCCAAGGCTAGCGACTGTTTTCTATGTTGTTAGATGATTAGTGACCAAAACAAAAATGGGATATAGTACACGACGTGCAAACATTTCATTTCGATGATTTTGAGAAATTTTAGTCTTTAGTTACTATGTTTTCTAAGCATGCAAAAAGATGACCACACCCCCACAACGCTCCAAAGCCTGGGCAATCCTACATACAGGGTACTACCGTACCCTGTGATACATCCGCTCTACCAGAAACAGTACATGATCAACAACACTGCATGGCTAATGAACAACACAACACAATGCAACAATTACATGTATTGTGTATAATGAACACAACACAACAATTACTGTGGAATGAACAACACAACTGGCTAATGACCAAATCAGCCATTCTATGACATTGTAGACATTCAGTCCAAATATACCACATGAAGGTATTCTCGATGGACAGTGGAGAGCTGGCTACAAATATCAGTTGGAATACGAAGGCTACTTGGCTACTTGGCTGCCTTGTGTGTGTGTGTGTGTGTGTGTGTGTGTGTGTGTGTGTGTGTGTGTGTGTGCATGTGTGTGCACACGCATTTGCGTGTGTGTGTGTGTATGCATGTGTGTGTGTGTGTTTGTGTGTCTGTCAATGTGTGTGTGTGTGTGCATGTTTGTGTGTGTTTATGTATCTGTTCAGCTGCCCTTGCACTCTCAACTCGACACTCAACTCAATTCCGTTCCGCATTCCATTCCGTGTTTCTTGTTTTACATGTTGCCATTTCTACAGACGCAACTCTAGCAAACAGTCACGTGGAAAGCACCAATTAGCACTAATTAAAGGACTAAGAGGGGGAAATCTTGGAGCCTTGGACATAGTAAGGGTGGGGGCTTACTTGAGCACTGGGTAATAATCAAGCGAGTACGATATGATATATTCCATCTGTTATAATAGAATCACATTGTTGTATGTTAGGAGGGCTGTTGCACAGCGTTGTCCGACCCCGCCGATGTTCAATCTGGTTTCGGTGGGCGGCCAGCATCAAGGTGGAAGGGATTGTGTGGCGATTGTGTTGCTCCGTTTGCTAGTGTGTTTGATTTCTGTTGTTGCAGGAGTTTTTGGATTTCCTCGTTGCCCGGGAAGTGAGGCTCTGTGTGAAATGGTCCGTAAACTGCTTAATTATGGAGTCTACGAGAGGTAGGTGTGGAATCGGTTTTGAAACGTCGTCTGTTGTCTTTGTCTGTGTGTCTGTCAAATCCATAGTTTGTATACTAGAATTAGGATACACTGACAGTCTGTTGTATCTGTCTGTCTGTCTGTTTGTCTGTCTATTTGTCTGTCTGTCCATTTGTCTGTCTGTCTGTCTGTTTGTCAGTCTGTCTGTCTGTCTGTTAATTTGTCTGTCTGTCTGTTTGTCTATCAGTCTGTCTGTCTATATGTCTGTCTGTCTATATGTCTGTCTGTCTATATTTGTTTGTTTGTTTGTTTGTTTGTCTGTCTGTCTATTTGTCTGTCTGTCAGTTTGTCAGTCTGTCTGTCTGTCTATTAATCTGTCAGTTTATTTGTTTGTCTGTGTTTGTTTGTTTGTCTGTCCTTTTGTCTGTCTGTCTGTCTGTTTGTTTGCCAGTCTGTCTGACTATTTGTCTGTCTGTCTGTCTATATTTGTTTGTCTGTTTGTTTGTTTGTCTGTCTATTTGTCTGTCTGTTGTTTGTCTGTGTGTTTGTCTGCGTGTTTGTTGTCTGTTTGTCTGTCTATTTCTGTCTGTCTGTCTGTCCATCTTTCTGTATGTTTGTCTACTCACTTCTACTGCATTGTCCACATGTCACACCGAATCCAAATTACACACTTAAGTCTATTGAATGTATTACATACTAACCCACTTGTTCTATTTTCTTGCAGGTATGTACAAGACAAGTAAGTCTACATCTGCTCTTACGTCTTACATTGATATTAACTAATTCCCAACATTTACACAATCAATTTTTTACTTGCTAACGAGTACCTGTCATAGTCTTGTGCAAGCTGAATATTGGCAAGATCCTCTGAACGAAACTGAGTACAGAAAATATAGTGTCTTCCTTGCAGACATCAATCAAGAAAATGTATTGTACTGTAGCAGTCGTTGTTGTACTGGTATTGCCTCACTTGGTTTCTTGTCTTATGTTTTAGGTAAAAAATGCGACTTACAAGGAGAATCTGATGAAGTTGAAGAACTTTGTGATGGTGAAGTTCCTGCAGGACACGATGGTTCAACCGAAGGAAAGTGAGGTGAGTTGATGGTCACTAGTGATTCAGTAGACATACAGTCTTACCTTCACATCCATAATTTCTGGTTGAGTTGAGTGTGTGTGTGTGTGTGTGTGTGTGTGTGTGTGTGTGTGTGTGTGTGTGCGTGTGTGTGTGTGTGTGTGTGTGCACGCGTGCACGTGTCAATGTGTGTGTGTGTGCGTGCGTGCACGTGTCAATGTGTGTGTGCGTGTGTGTGTGTGTGTGTGTGTGTGTGTGTGTGTGTGTGTGTGTGTCAATGTGGTGTGTGTGTGTGTGTGTGTGTCAATGTGTGTGTGTGTGTGTGTGTGTGTGCGTGTGTGTGCGCGCGCGCGTGTGTGATTGCTTCCAGTAATTTGTCCTTCATTGCAGTGGTTCGGATTCTATAAACCTGGACAGGACAAAGAAACATTTACCCTACAGGAAAGTCCACTCTACATGGAGGCAAGACTATCCACATTCTCACCCACCTTTTACTCTTAATTAACGCATCATTTAATACTCTTACAGGACTGGCTCGGATTGAAAGAAATGGATGCCGCCGGGAAGCTCCACTTCCTTACCTCTGACACAGACCATCTTCAATTCAACGACACTTTCTTCAACAACGAGCTGCTGCCGTTTCTCAAGTAGATTCCACGCTGACCGTTTTGTCTTACTTGATGTGCTAGAGCTGCAAACGTATTAATTAAACAGATATGTTTAGTATGCATAGAAGGTTATGGTTAGTTGATAGTGGCTGTTGGCAATCAACTTATACTTGATGGATGGAGTTTAGTGTTTTTGTTTGTATGGAGAATTGGAAGTAGGCAGGATGGACTGTACTGTACGTGTACTTCCTGGATGCAGCATGCTACATAGGGATGGTATAGCCTCGTCCCCAGTCTCTCTCGCGCTAGTCTTGTCCGGTGCCCGTATACATTGATCCTATCACTTTGGTTGGCCCTAACACGCACACGAAATAATCTATTCTCGTTTGAACAAAGAACAATGGACTACTCAGCTAACATAAATTAATTAACTAATATAAATTAATTAAATAATATAAATTAATTAACTAATATAAATTAATTAACTAATATAAATTAATTAACTAATATTAATTAATTAACTAATATTAATTAATTAACTAATATTAATTAATTAACTAATATTAATTAATTAACTAATATTAATTAATTAACTAATATAAATTAATTAACTAATATAAATTAATTAACTAATATTAATTAATTAACTAATATTAATTAATTAACTAATATTAATTAATTAACTAATATTAATTAATTAACTAATATTAATTAATTAACTAATATAAATTAATTAACTTATATAAATTAATTAACTAATATAAATTAATTAACTAATATAAATTAATTAACTATTATAAATTAATTAACTAATATAAATTAATTAACTATTATAAATTAATTAACTAATATAAATTAATTAACTAATATAAATTAAGTAACTAATATAAATTAATTAATTAACAAATATAAATTAATTAACTAATATAGTTATATACCACCTAAAACCAAATTTGAATTGCCAAACTCAAATTACAAACAACTAACTTAAAATCTAATATCAGAACAGTCGCGGATACAGGAATTTGAAAAAGAGGTTTCTAATACCCCATTCACACGAGCTTTCCTAACCGGGTCAGCGCTGAATGAAATCGTCGTGTGAATGAGGTATTAGAGTCAAGGAGTGGGCTAGCCGCGTCCCAACACTCACGTGAGCTTGGGAGTGTCCGGTTCCCGTATAACACTCTCAACCTATACGGGAGACTAGACACTGCAAAGCTCACGTGAGTCTGGGACATAGTTGTACGGTACCCGTAGGCGCCTCGCGTTCGTGAGTAACACGTCCAACGGAGTTTCCAGAACGTCTACTGAAACGCCGAGTCGTAGCTATACAATACGTATTTGTTGAAACCCTAGCTGTCATGCAAGTAAACATGCAAACTTCCTAGTAGTTTAGATTACGTACATAGGTCTGGTATAGGTAGTCGTCGTTTTGCGATCGTGATCAAGACAATTGAAATGTACAGTCTAGGTATACACTCAGTTCCGTTCTAACGACAGTGCTATGGTATTTACTGACATACAAATTGATATCAGCAAACATTGACTATCAACAGTGTTAGATGCAGCAAAGTGTAGTAAAGGATTGATTGTACTGTAGTATGAGACGTGTGAATAGTTGACTTTAGGTGGCATTCAACTCCTGAAGGTGTTTCTTGGTTGTCGAGTACACACAGTCCCTAGCTACAATACAAAAGAATGGGGCGAGGAAATTCATGAAGCGTTTTCGCTGCCGTTTGGTCTCTTGCACGAATCGTTCTTAGACTCATATGTAGTCGAACACGGAAGTACACGTGTCCGGTAAAAGAAGAATGACATAATCTCTATAACTTTTCATTAGTGAAATTAGTGGAGTACCCTCAATGTCTCCACATTACCATCACATTGTGCACAACACCACCAGAAATGGTTGATGATGGAACGCTTCCATTCTCTCAGACTTCCCATTCCTTTCTTCTTTGATGCCTAAATGTGGTGTTATAACCAAAATGACTATAGCAATGAAAACAGTTACCTCTGTCAAGGTTTTGGCCAATTTCTTAGCCTTATGCCAGACATCCAACGAATGAAATATGTTCTTGTACTCTAGGTCCCGAGCTACAAGGAAAAAACAGCTTACACATAGTTAGACTAAATTGTGACTGCAGACAGTCAAATACTGACACATAATCACAGCAATAGATGTCGATGCATCGGTGACAAGTTCAACTATGTTGACTGTACCCTTCAGAGCTGCAAGAGCACGTTGAAGCCCCAGCTTTTCCATCCTTACTGACTTCAGGTCCACTTCTCTCTTATCTACATGCACCCTGTACTTCAATGATACAGTTTGTTTCATCGCCCATGACTAAGTACAGACAGTACTGCGCTGAGAATCATGGGGAATCATTTCGTCCATCTCCACTAACAACTAGAGGTTTATCACCGATTGCTGACAAAATTTTTCCTTTCTGTTCATTCCAATAGCTCTCAATTGTTGGACATAGATAATGTCTTTGTACTTGATAGAAAGTGGTTGTTTTGATGTGTTGCAGATTGAACGATGTACAGAAAAGAGCAATTTTGCTGAAGTTGTTGCCAGACAAAAGAATTGAAGATGCCATCAAGACATTGTTAACAAAAAAAGGATACCATTTCTGTGGTAGCATCTCTTGGAAATGCTCCATTTGCTACTGTGGCCTTGGAGACATTTCCACTGGATGTTCAGTGTACACCCTACATTATTTTTTTTATAGGAAATCGATGCCTGGCAATTTGGTTGTCTGCAGGTTTTGCCCAGAGGCTGGATTATACAGTCAACATCACACACAACACGTTCATTCACAGCTTCTTCAGGACTATTTTCTAGCCTGCTTGCTGTCATAAACGATTGCTTTATAGATTCAGAATTGTTGCCTATGATATTAGAGGTTGGATAATAAATTATACAATACAATGAGATACACTGTGTGAAAGTAGACTCTACATTCCTCTGCATCCAATTCAGTGTTAAATGTTTCTTACCATCTCTACTGCCTGTCACAATCTCTGGGGCTTCTTTGAAAGCAACATCTGCCATGAATGGATCATCTAGAAAGCTTGCATCTAGTTCGTCAATCATTGAGTTATCCTCATATTCTGATTCTCACTATGGAGATACACGTGAAAGACATTTTACTACAATGTACGCAGCTCAGGCTTGCGATTTCTTACCTATCAGGTTCATATTCCTCATCAGCTGAGTCTGAGTCAACGAGAAAGGACAACAGCAATTCGTGTCTAGATGATAAAACATTTCCTAAGGAAAATGCATGTAAAGTGAGCCTTGGAACATACTGTTCTGAGCTCAAACACGTTTCTCTTTGATCACCCACTTCAGTAGAATCACTTTCAGACTCCAGGGAGCTTAGTTGGGTATCCTCTGTTTCCTCAAAGTGTATTTCTGTTGACTCTTGGCTATGGAAAATTGTAGATGTTATATATAGAAATCTGCAAATACAAAGCATCATACAACTATGACCAGTCACCTGGTAAAGAAGTCTTTCTGTCTGATTGTTTGTGCAGAACCCAAACTCTGTCTGTGTCTGACTGGGGTAGAGGTAACTGAGGACAAGCAGCAAATCTTGATTAGCTACTACTAAAAGTAGTTAATTTTACTACAGTACATGATACCAAATGTCTGTTGCATGAACATGCTGGAAGTGCCATCTCCTCTCAAGTCTGGAGTTGTCCTTGAGTCTTCCAATGAGTTGTCACTTGCAATTCGATCTGCAGAGTCGCTTCGATC
Organism: Corticium candelabrum; assembly: GCF_963422355.1. Classification (NCBI taxonomy): domain Eukaryota; kingdom Metazoa; phylum Porifera; class Homoscleromorpha; order Homosclerophorida; family Plakinidae; genus Corticium; species Corticium candelabrum. The sequence goes on along the minus strand of NC_085092.1, from coordinate 5,032,825 downwards.
TTCTACTTCTACACATAAAATTTCACGATGGACTACACTAGAGAACTAGAAAATGTCGTTACTAACTTGCAACTTCGAAAATTGACAAAAGATGCAGGACAACGTTGTTCATAGTCCGAAGAGACAGAGAACCTTCTAGCGAAGTCAGCTGTTCATACGTTGTTTGTCGCACACGAACACTAACAAAAGGATCCGAAGGCGAGCGGCATCGGCGTCCAGACCTGTTTCGTCGTCCACCGGGAATCACGGAAGAAGCCGTACTGTCGATGTCACGTGATGTTACACGTGACGGCTAGAAAACCTCTTCGGCGTTACCCTATAAAACCGTTGCCCGTCTGATAAGTACGAGTAAGTTGTGCATAGGTTTTTCATCTATTGAACCAAGCTGCACGCTAGGCAGACTGCGAACTAGGGTAGCTAAGTTGGAGTCGCGATGGAAAATGTTACATACGCGTCCGATAGAATTTATCATTTAGTCAGTTAAAAGCATACGTAAGCATGTTTCGTTCTGGAAATGCGTCAAATGTCTCAATTTGATTGTTGGTATCCAACAGTCAAAGGTGTATGCGGGGCGCAGTTTACTAGCGCATGTGACCGAAATGTTCCTTTATGGTAGGTCCCTTCCTGAAACGTGGTCGTGGGGAGAAATTTGAGACTTGTGTGTACACACCTAGATCTAGACCAAAAGCTCGATGGAGAGCCATACAGGACCATGCCCATTTCTGTTGTGCGACCCGGATTAGAAGCCTCGCTACGCTCGGCAATCAATGCCTCGAAATGACAAACCTGAGCAATAGGTTTCTTCTCCAAACCCCACTTCTTGTAGAAACACAGCGAGGAAGGCAAACATTTGGAGTCTCATTCACTAGCGTGCGCTACCTAACTGGCCTCAAATTTCACATTTATTGCGCATGCCTGTCTGTGTAATATAAAATAAAATTTTAGATTTCAAATCAGTTGCACATCTGGGAGCTCAAAAAACTACGTCAAAACGCGCCTACCCGTACGGGACATTGATATAGACTTCAATGGCTTAGGCCCAAGTGGGCGTGGCCAACAAACTCTGTCGTTTGCTTTGCGCAGGAGACTGGTGCTGCAATTCGTGGGGCCTCGGAGCAATTGAGAAGACAATCACAGACGCGATACCGGGTATTTAAGTTAGGTGATTGATGTAGAGTCCCGGATGTGTTATAGACCTGTATCCGTTGTCAGACATTATTTGTTGTAAATAGGATATTTTTAATGGTTTCTTCAAGAACGCAAACGAACAGGTAATAATACGGCTATTTAAATGTCGACAGGAAATGCTTGTGTGTATGCGCGCATGCGCGCGTTTGTGTAATTAATTAGCCAGGAGAGCAGTATATGCAATATATTTGAAATCGAGTAGAAACATTACTAATTTGCACAACAAAATACCACACTCCTACTGAGGCTACTCTTCTATCTGTGTATCTCTACAGATCGATATCGTTTGTGCTCAACTCAAAGCAGATCCCAAATTGGCAAACGGATACAACGCAATGGGCTTCAGTCAAGGCAGACAGTTTTGGTAACTTAAACTCTATTTGTTCTTCAAGTTTGTTTTTATTGTCTGTATACATAACCGTCTTCCAGTGTACCATACTCGCTTGAGTATCACCCCACCCCAATGGTTGGCCAGAGTCAAACGTCAAGTATGGGATGGGGTCTTACTCAAATGTTGACACCTAAAGTTGTTAATTGGTGGAAGTGATTGATATTAACTTAACAGCATGTTGCTACACTAGTCGAGCTTCAAACCACCACCACTACCTAAAATATAGAAACCTAATCTTCTATATGTATCTGAGGTATCAAAACCTTCACCACGTGGTCGACAGGAATGCACAAGTTAAAGAATGTCAGCATTTCTACGGACGCAAACCTAGCAAACAGTCACATGGAAAACACCAATTTAGCACTAATTAAAGGACTAACGGGTTAGAAAATCTTAGAGCCTTTGACAAAGTAGGGTTGGGGGCTTACTTGAGCACTTGTGTAATAATCAAGCGAGTATGGTACCGTAAACCGGAAATTTTGGTCTCGCTAATATTTGGCAAAATGGTGCCGTCTACAAGGTCTATTTTAAATTACTGAACATTAATTTTGGTGATATGCTCGTACCTCTGGTGTGTACTCGTTGTAGTTCACACTGGAACGTGACATGTCAGAAGATCTGGAGCTCTGCAACTAAATGCAACTACGCCTTGGTTGGCTCATTCTACTTCCCGCTTCCGATTCATTGGTCCACACATTGAGAGCGTTGGAAGTGAAGGATGTTGTATTGTTTGAAAGTACTTGTGCAGCGCCATTTTTCAACAATGGATGTATGCATGCGCAACAAAACATTCAAAAAAATTTGACAAAATTTAATTTTGACGATTCACTCGCTAATCACTAAATGAAAATGGTCGCCAAAATTTTCCTGTCTAGGGTATTCTATCTGTTGTAATAGAATCACGTTTTGCATGTTAGGAGAGCTGTTGCACAGCGTTGCCCTACACCACCGATGTTCAATTTGGTTTCGGTGGGTGGACAACATCAAGGTGGAAGGGATTGTGTTGCTCCTTTTGCTATTGTGTTTGATTTCTGTCATCTCAGGAGTCTTTGGATTTCCTCGTTGCTCGGGAAGCGAGGCTCTGTGTGAAATGGTCCGCAAACTGCTTAAATATGGAGTCTACGAGAGGTAGGTGTGGAATGGTGTTTTTGAAATGTCGTCTGTTGTCTTTGCCTGTCTGTCTGTCAAATATCCATATTTTGTATATTAAAATTAGTATACACTGACAGTCTGTTGTATATCTGTCTGTCTGTCTGTCTGTCAGTCTGTCAAATTTTCATATATTTTTATACATCAAAGCTAATACAGGTGAAACTAAAGTAACAGCTAATGAACAACAAGTGTCACAACTACAATTACAATTACACAAATAACAATTAGCATTAAAAAGCTCCCCTACGGAGCCTACAAACCGAAATTTAGTTTACTGAATTGAAAGTTGAACAACATCTAAACTCTGGTCAGTATTCTGTCTGTCTGTCTGTCTGTCTGTTTGTCTGTCTGTCAATACATATATTTGCATATTGCAACTGCTAGTACAGGCTGAATATTGTCCAGCGACTTAAGAAAGCAATTAATGAACTACCAATTGTTTGTAATACGAGTCTAAATCTGATTTACTAGTTCTAGCAGTGTGTCTGTCTGTTTGCCAAATATATTTGCGTATCAAGACTAAAACCTTAGAATACGCTTTCTGTCTGTCTGTTTGTCTGTATCTCTGTCTGCTTATTGTCTGTCTGTCTGTCAGTTTGTCTGTCTATTTGTTTATTTGTTCGTCTGTCTGTTGTCTGTCTGTTTGTTTGTCTGTCTATTTGTCTGTTTGTCTGTATGTCTGTCTATTTGTTTATTTGTCTGTCTGTCTATCTATTGTCTGTCTGTTTGTTTGTCTGTCTGTTTGTTTGTCTGTCTATTTGTTTATTTGTTCGTCTGTCTGTTGTCTGTCTGTTTGTTTGTCTGTCTATTTGTCTGTTTGTCTGTATGTCTGTCTATTTGTTTATTTGTCTGTCTGTCTATCTATTGTCTGTCTGTTTGTTTGTCTGTCTGTTTGTTTGTCTGTCTATTTGTTTATTTGTCTGTCTGTTTGTCTGTTTGTCTGTCTATTTGTCTGTCTGTCTGTCTGTCTGTCTGTCTGTCTGTCTGTCTATTTGTTTATTTGTCTGTCTGTCTATCTATTGTCTGTCTGTTTGTTTGTCTGTCTATTTGTCTGTTGTCTGTCTGTCTGTCTGTCTGTCTGTCTGTCTGTCTGTCTATTTGTTTATTTGTCTGTCTGTCTGTTTGTTTGTTTGTCTGTCTGTTTGTCTGTCTGTCTGTCTATCTATTGTCTGTCTGTCTGTCTGTCTGTCTGTCTGTCTGTCTGTCTGTTTGTCTGTCTGTTTGTCTGTCTGTCAATACAT
>NC_085092.1:4943970-5016153 GCF_963422355.1 Corticium candelabrum | reverse complement strand
TCATGCATGGACCTGCTCCGCTGCAAGCGCAGAGATTTTGTATAGAAATCAGCTTTGTAGCATAAACGGTTGATACCAATACCCACTCTTACAGAAGAATTGAACTCAAACTTAAACCTACATACCAATGCTACCGTGTTGGTATTTGTATTTGTATTTGTATTTGTATTTGTATTTGTATTTGTATTTGTATTTGTATTTGTATTTCTTTTACTATGGAAAACCCTCAACTCAGCGGTCGATCTTCCGGGTACCGTACCAAGCATACATACATCAATATTTATGCTAACATACATACTATACAGTCTAAGTGAAACACTATCTAGTATTTTAGAACACATGGATCTAAATATCATCTACAGTGTAACAGAACTTCCGTAGACACTGCTTAAAGTCAGAGACTTTAGAGACTATTCTTAATCTACATGAAAGAGAATTCCAGAACTTTTGAGCACGATAAAATGAAGACTGCCGAAGTGCTTCAGTGTTTGGATTAGGCATATGTAGTCCTGATTGAGTAAGGCGAGTGTGATATTGATGATTTTCAAGTGTGTGATACAGGAAGTTGACAATATTAGGAGCTAGAGAATGTAGACACCGGTGAGCGAGTGTACCTAGGTAGAAAGAGTGTCTGGCCTGATGTGATTGGAGACCAAATTTGGAGAAGACAGAAGACATATTGCCAGTAGATTCCCTTAGTTTCAGGCCAGAGAGTACTCTCAAAAACCTTTTTTCAATTCTCTGAATCCGCTTCGCTATGCCCGCAGTGCCATTATTCCATACAACAGCGCAATAATCTAGATCAGGCCGAATCACTGATTTCACTATAGCTAGTCGAGAGTGATGGTCGAGGAGATGATGACAACGATATAAAATGCCAATCTTCCTCCCACTTTTCCTAACAACTGCGTCGAGCTGCGGGCGCCAGTTTAGACTTTTATCAAATATAACACCTAGATATCTTGCCGAGTCTGTTTGTTTGAGGGAAGTTTCACAAATCGTGACGGAGTAGTTAGACAGCATCGAACTGTCGCGAAATTTTTTAAATAGCAACAACTCAGACTTTTTTTCATTCAATGACATCGTGTTGTGTTGGTACCAGTCGGATAGAGAATTGAGATCGAACTGCAAGTTATAAGTCACTTCATTAAATGATTTCCCGCTTGTATAAAGGCACGAATCGTCCGCAAATAGAATAAGAGAAGACTTTGTGACAGCGGAGGGCAGATCCCCGGTATAATAATTGAATAATGATGGTCCAAGCTTAGAACCTTGTGGAACACCTCGTACAACAGGGACTTTTAGAGAGATATCATCTCCAACTTTCACAAATTGTCGGCCGCCGGTAAGATAGTCAGAAAACCAGCGATGAGCACTGCCATCGACTCCGCCAAGAGACAGCTTACGAAGAAGTAGACAATGATTCACCGTGTCAAATGCTTTTTGAACATCAAGGAGCACGACTCCCGAACAACGACGATTATCTTTTGCTTCGAGTAGGTCATCCGCTAGTATACTGACGGCATCCTGGGTCGATCGACCTTTTCGATAACCATATTGACACTCTGGTAAAAGCGAGTTCGCTTCCAAATGCCGACTTAAAGTGTTAAAGACAGACTGTTCCAAAAGTTTGGAGACAATTGGCAAAAGAGAAATAGGCCGATAGTTCTTTGGATCATTTCGGGCACCCGATTTAAAGATGGGAGTAATTTTGGCGCATTTCCAATCTTCAGGAAGTTCACTAGCAGCCAGCGAGGTATCGAAGAGTGCCGTAAGAGAGGGAGCAATGGCAGCTGCACCAATTTTGAGATACTTTGCTTCTACTTCATCCCAGCCACTTGCTTTGTTTACATCAAGTTTTGATAGTAGATTGTGAACCTCCAGCTCATTAATAGTCAAGAAATAAGAGAGATTAGTAGATCCTTGGAATTGCTTCTGCGACTGAGAGCTATCAAATTCAGCAGTCTCAATTGTCCCGACAACTGAACTAAATTGTCTGCCAAGAGCTGCTACGGGTGGTAACTGAACAGAAGAAACTCTATTGTGCCCCGAAATTTGATTGATGGTATTCCAAAACTTTGAAGGACACTTGTGCATGGCAGTTAGCTTTTCCCGAAAGAACTTGGCCTTGGCATAAAAGAGAGCTGTGTGTGTGTGTGTGTGTGTGTGTGTGTGTGTGTGCGTGCGTGCGTGCGTGCGTGCGTGCGTAAATTTAGCGCAAAATACTATAGAAGAACAACTGAAAAGTCTGTTTCCTGAGTTCCCGCGGTCGTTTGACAGAAACTATTGCTACGTAACGCAACCGTTGTTACACGAATAGGTAAAGACACCATCGCTCGCCCAACACAATGCTAACCGAGCATTTACTAGTCGAAGCCGTGTTTACACCGTCGCTTCTACAGCTATGAGCCTTCAAAGTCCTGAACACCACGTACGTACGTACGCTAGGAGGAGTAATTGTCGCGAAGAATTACGAATATACACGCTATTTTCTTTCTAGACGTGCAACCTGTAAAATATATTTAAAGTCCTACATAGCGACTGTCGTTTCGCGTGACCACAGAGTCCGTAAATAGTCTGTAGTCGTAAGTAAAGTCATTGTATACGGGACATAGAATCTCTCCCGGTTACGTAATGATATTATTAGATTCCCGTAAAAAATATCGTAAAACCAAGAAAACGATATTTTGGGTCAGCAGTTGCAGACAGGTGAATTCTGTTGATAATTTCCGACAGGTCCTAACAATGGCAAACATAAATTACACCGTTCTGGTAATAGAACTCTCTCGTGAAAGTTTCGCGCGTACGAGTGGCCGTTCGTCCATTGTCTCTGGTTGCCACGTACGACATAAAGGAAGTAATGCTTCACGATTGGGCCACACTAACGAGGCGTGGCACATTTCTGTAGCGTGACAGACGTAGTCCCCAGACCGAAAGTCGGTTCAGCCCTAAACGTTTAGAGTACGCTACTCGCCAAGTCTCGTGACTTTTACAAAATCCCTTTCATATAGGCTCACGCAAGAGACGCGATTTACAAAGTATGCGGATTACACCACGATTGACGGAGCAAGGCGTTGTTGTAGGCTTCCTAGATATGTAGATTTAGTTCGCTCACAACAGCTTAGCTAAACCTCCGCGAAAACGTGGGACACCAAGATTAGTGCAAAGGAAATTATCCTACAACACACGCTAAAAATTTACGCTAAAGTCAAGATTAATTACAAATTATTGCGTCTAGTCAGCCGATGAATGAAGATATTTTAGCAGCTGCCCAACCACAGACTGTGTAAGTTATTCAGTTTTCCATGATATTGCACAACAGCCGTAAGCAACGAATAGTGGAACGCCTGAATCGGATAATTGAACGCCGAGTTCAGAAAATTAAACACCGGATTCGGATAATTGAAAGAAAAATACTATAGAAGAGCAACCGAAAGTCTGTTTCCTGAGTTCCCGCGTTTGTTTGACAAATACTATTGCTACGTAGCGCAACCATTGTTACGCGAATAGGTGAAGACAGAACACCACCGCTCGCCAAACACAATGCTAACCGAGCATTTACTAGTAGCCGAATGATTTTATATTGTGCACAAGTTTTCGTACGTTTTCAAATTCCCGTACGTTTACAAGGTCCCGTACAAGTTCCCGTACGTATACAAGTTCCCGTACGTTTACTTCAGTTATGTTGATCAAGACCGAGTGATGTATCATTCGTTTGTCGATCACGATCCTTGGCAATCTCTTGTCACTCATTATTCATATGTAGTCGACGACTTGATTGTAGACCAAGAGCTGCTTTGCCGTTTGCTCGGCTCTAGCCTAATTTCCTTGAACGATTTTCAAACATGATCGTGCTGCGAAATACCGCTGAGTGAAAGGAACGTCGACAAGCTTGTTTTATGTCTACTCAGACAAGATCCAAAATTGTTTCGGAAGTTTTGCACAATTTTGAAGGACGTCGGACGAGGAGAAATGGCTCGACGACTCAAGGAAACTGCTGTAAACTGTATTTGAATGTCGTCAAAAACTAGCTATTTGTCACAATGTAGAACTGTCATACTTTTCTCATGCCTAAATGTAACCATGCATGATTCAATCTATACGTGTATACGACACTATGGCTAGCTGCATGCTACAATTAAGCCACTATCAGATGAACAGCAGTTTATGAAACTCTGCTCTACATTAATACCTCAGAGATGTTCTTTTTTTGTTTCCAGCATCTAGTTTGCTAGCATGCCAAGCCGTGGCTGCTTCGAAGTATCTTTTACAGCAGGCCCGTAGGCTGGTCGCAGGAGTGGGGGTGCATTTGCCAACAAAGTCTATGTGGTTTTAATTAAATGTAATCGCACTGCGCTAAAGTTTTTTTGTGGATTCACCACTTTGGAAACATGGTTAAATTGCGTTTGTATACTTGGTTCACATAATTGTATTTGCAATTGCGCGGGCATTATCTAATAATACGTATCTGTATTCATAATTGTATATGTAAGACTTAGAGTTAGCAGAAAACATTAGTGTAACAGTACCGAGTCGAGTTCGAGTCTGCGAGGGTGAAGGCGAGCATAATAATCGACTACGTCGTCGAGATCTATTGGTACATCGTAGTGGATGTGAAGGAGAGCAAGGTGAGACAATCTGTCCTTACCCATGGATGCGCGCATATAGTTGTCTAGGCGTCGTAAAGCACTGGCGCTTCTCTCACATTCACACGAGGTGACAGGCATGGTACAGGCGATGGTCAAAAGATCTGAGATGTTTGGGAAGTCAGTGGCGTCACATTCTTTGATGGCTTTTGCTGGTGAGCACGGTCTCTTCTCAGGGGGCATCGCCATATACCTGTTCCTCCAGCGCCTGAGTTTCGCGTCCATCAATTCAGGCGATGGCAGATCATCTCTGTACTTGATCAGCGCCTCCTCCGGGTTGACATCTTGCGAACATATGATACTCGGTACGAGACCAAGTAAGGAAATGGCTGTGACTGCCGACTTTGAGAACTGCCGGTTGATGCTAATAATAATATGATCAAGAAAGGGAATTGCAACATTTTTCTGGAAATACTCTCGAACAGAAGCAGCTGGAATATTGCTGCGATTTTGTTACCTTGTTGCAATGCGAGGCATTGCAATTGTACTTCCAACCTTTTTTGCCATGTCTGAACTAACTTTGTAGATTTGAGAAAAGCTGCTTTCAACGTTTGCGCGCTCGCTGTCGTGGGTCCTCACAATTTCAGATATCATGTTATGCGCTGCAGCTTCACGGTAATGCCCGAAAGGTGTGATAAGTACTGATATATCGTCACAAACACAACAACAAACTGAAAGAAAGTAACACTGGGCAGAATCTGCTGTGCTTCATTGCGGCCTGCATAGTCCCAGTCAGCATACGAAGTCCCATATTTATCCAAGTGATAGCGGAAAGCTATCATCTCTAGAGCTTCAACCACAAATACATACCCTTGGTAGAAGTGCCGATAAGCCGAATGCCGCTCAGCCCATCGCGTCTTGCACAGATCGATCGGTGGTTTCCTCCTCTCTTCATTGACCACGATGTGGTCGATGATAATCTCTAGAACACCACTTCTCTTTGGACTATCGAGAAAGAAACGGCTGCGTTTTTTAACGCAATCGATCACATTACGTACTTCGGGAAGAGCACATGACTTGCTTATCACAAGGTTAAGGCAGTGGCCACTGCAGTGTACGTAGGTGGCTAAAGGAGCTTTATGTCTAATCCTGGCTTGGACACCCACTCGATCTGAAGACATGTAGCTTGCGCCGTCGTGGCCCTGACCACGCATAGTAGCGAGTGGTATGTTATTCTCTTCCAGAAAGCCAAAGATACCATCTGCAATCCGCTCCCCAGTAATTCTGTCCAACTTCAAAAACGTTGAAAACTCTTCTCTGACCTCTTTAGTACTTCTGTCAACAAACCTGGCGCGGACGGCAAGATGCTCAACGTTATGCGAAGTTACCTCGTCGGCAAGGATGGCGTAATAGGGCGCAGCTGTCAAATCACCTATTATTTTCTGTAAGAGGATGTGGTTTCCCATGACTTTAATCGGCTCATTTTGTGTTTGAGGAGAAAGATAAGTTGCACATCGCATTGCAGGAATTTCCAGGTGTCTTCTTAACTCTTCATCGTGCACTGCCAGAAGCCGCAGCAGAGAAAGAAAATTACCTGGATTTTCAGGTGATTCCACAGTCTCTGCGTCTCCACGTAAAGCAATGCACTGTCTGGCGCAGTACAACACAGCAGAAGCAATGGACTTCAGGACAGCACGATTACGCGCGACATCGGCCGCCCTGCGGGTGTCCGACGTGCAGTAATGGTAGTATCTGGATTCTCCAAGGTTCGCTCGAAGTCATCAGCTTGCTCGATGGCTTGATGATGGTATAAGCACTGCTCGTGCTCCTTTGCTTTTTCTCCTTTCTTGTTCCAATCACGAAAAGGCTTGCATACAAACTTCCCCTTGGACACTTTAGCAACGAAAATTCCACAAGCAATGCAAAAGACACCATCCACTTGCTCGCTGTAAACCATCCACGGGTGTTCTGATAGCCAAACAGGACGAAAAGCTTGGTTGCGGCCACCGATACATGTCGGAGGAAAAACTTGGTCGGCACGAGGCTTTCTGTGATTTGTCGGTAGGTTATACTTCTCCGCAGCACCCTGAGCCTGCATGGAGTTGCAGAAATCGACACAAGACTTGGCTTTGAAAAACAATTTGCCAATATCATCCACTAAATCATGATTAGAAGTATTAGCATGATGGCATTGCTGATTGCCGCCTGCGACGCGTGCACGCTGATCTCCTGCGACGCCTGCACGCTGAGCCTCGTTGTCGTGAACTTCGCAGCATGTGTTGCGCAAAGGCTCGACATACGTGGCGGTAAAGGACGACAATACTCTTTCTACACTACCACTACAGCATTCACTGGAAGTCGGTGTTAGTTGATCGTCTACTGAAACCAGTTGTGTAAAATCTGGATCAGGAGTCACAAGTTGATCACGTGCCCTTTTCGGAACTAGAAAACCGTCCAGCCGTTGACAAGTAGCCGCTGCTTGCCTCCTTTTTCTATCTTTTTCCTGAGACCGTCCCATCTAGTGTCACTGTGACGAACACACACTTCTCCAAGTTACCAGGTAGCAAACAGGATAGCCAAATATCTGACATGTACTTTGGAGTTCCGACACATTCCTCGGAGTCCTTTTGCCTACTACCCGGACTTCTTCCGTGAACGGGTCCTGGGAGGGAGCACGTGCACCCAGTGCACCCCCCAAGCCTACAGGCTTGATAACTGAACGCCCAATTCGGATAATTGCTTGCCTGAATCGGGTAACTGAACGCTGAGTTCAGATAATTGAACGCAAAACACTATAGTTGTCTTCAATTCTTCGTTCACGCTTCAGTCGTCTCACTCGTTTACTGAGATAGTCGCCTAACAATGATCGCATAGTCACGTGACAATGGTTGCGTAGCAATAATTTCTATCAAAGTAACGCGCGGAAACTCAAAAACAGACTTTTCTCTTCTTTTAGCTTTTCCTTTTCATTCCGTTTGTCACAAATCAGTCTCCTTTCCTCTTTAGTCGCGTAAGGGAGCAAAATCGTGAGTCGTTTGACTCTTCTCGCCAAGAAATTACAATTGAGTCGACCCCTCAAAAGAGGTCCCTTGCTTCAATTTTTCGCGCATATGTTACGGAGTCAAAATTGCATTCATCTGGCATCGTCGTTTTGTTGATTTGTCTTTCTGTTTTGCCGTAAATCCATATGACAAGTGTTGATGTACGTATATATATATATATATATATATATATATATATATATATATATATATATATATATATATAATATATCTCGAGCTCAATTGACATGACAAGAGAGAGGCTCGCTTCGCTCGCCAATAAGTTAATATATGTGTTGTGTAGCTTGTTGATTCAACCGGCAATTTTTCAACGGTTCTTGTGACTGACCATCAGCCCAACAGCAAAGACCAATTCGAGGATCTTATTGTACAGCTAGACGGGCGCGAATCGTTTGTGGGATGGTCTTCGATCGGATGCTCTCAACTCTATTGCCAAACGATGTCAAACGAACTGTGGATATCTTCACTATCAAGTTCAAAGAAGAAAGTCGCCAACGACGTTGTTGTTTTACTTTGATTCGATACGTAGACGTGCACAACAAAAACAACACGATCGAGCTTGCTTTTCCGGTCGACTGCAGAGACTGTCGATGCCTAATGGAGTAGAACGAGGATTTCACTGAACGTGACTACTCCTCTTGTTGACCTTGGACTTGAATTATGGAAGGTAATTACGTCGACTTACATCTTATTAACAGACGTTATGCTCACACATGACACTCTTCTCTTTCTCTCATGATGCGTTCGAATTTGGTAGTTTTATTGGTTGTTGTGTTATTGTTATAGAGTGAGTTGTTGGTAAATGTTGTGTGCGTGTCGTGTAGTCTGTTTGCTGTTATTTGTGTACAGTTTTTGATTGCTTGTCTTGAGGGCAACAATAGAGACAGGAAGACAGACGGATAGAGAGATGGACGGACAGGCAGACAGATAGATGCCAGTGGCGGATATAGGGAGAGGTGCACGCCTGTATCTCGTGCAGAGTACATGCACGTCGGGGACTACTAGTACTGTACAGCTTGTGTTCGTGTTCTTTTTCATCGACTCCCACGTATCATTTAAACTAACGTGCACTTGTGTTTCATGAATGAACTTGAGCTCTAGAAATTTAGCACACCAGTTTGGCACAAAGCACACGAGCTTGTCTTGGACTAGTGGTCTTCGGTAGTCTCACGTAGCCAGAGCCTCCAAAGTGAAAGCGGGTAAGGTCTGGCTAGTTCTACGAACGTTGCACAAACTTTCCACAGGAGGGGCGACCATGTTATTGGAGAGAAGTCATTGACTAAACTTAAAGATGTACTGGCCTAAACGTCCTCCTAAGCAGAGGGCTGCTGATCAGGAGCTTGTCAGAAATATTTGAAATAGTTATAATCCTAGAGGGCCAGCTGCGAAAATGTTGAAGATGGACACGTGACTAACTGATGACGTCCTTACCGAACCTGACAGTCCACGTCTGTCTCTTGTGAGAATCCTGGATCAACCATTGGATGCATAGATGGATGGACAGACACACAGCCAAATACACAGACAAACAAGCCAGACGGACGAATAGACACACAAACAGACACACAGACAGACAGATGCACAAATTTGTTTTTATTGATTTCACACATTAGAGGACTGGTTTTGTCTAAGAAGTTACTGTGCCAGTTACTTGTAGTTTGACCATTTATTACATTCAACGATTTTGTTCACTTCTGTGTGATTCAAATGAGATTCTTAATAACTTCTTTCCAGACTTCAGATGGAGCTGATTATGTTTTGGTATACATGGACTCTAGAGGCCCGTAAACCTATAGATTCGACATTTGATCTGTCTTGAAAGCATGCAGACTCTTGTATTACCTAGTTTGTTGTGAGCTAGAATCTCGCTGTCCCCACGCCACATGCATCTAGCTAGCTTACAAAAACTGTATACGGTGACCGCAATCGACATGCATGCCTGTAGCCAGACAAACAAGTACAGTGTATCTAACTAAAAGTGCGTGGACGGTGTAACTAATGTTTGTTGTCAAGTTGATTTTGCGGCGAAAGCGTGACTTTGGATGACATCCAGTCGGGATGAACATGATGACAGTAGTTGCATCTATCTTAATCAATTAACATGTCACATGACGCTGTAAATTTAATGTGTGTGACACTGCATGATGGTCTGCACATGTGTGTGTGTGTGTGTGTGTGTGTGTGTGTGTGTGTGTGTGTGTGTGTGTGTGTGTGTGTGTGTGTGTGTGTGTGTGTGTGTGCGTGTTTATACTTACGTGTGTACACTACCTATATGTCTAGCTAGTTGCCAAGTGTAGTAATAATAGCATGTACCTGTCTATATAGCAACAGCCAGTGTAAACGAGGCTACTAGTACAATATCGGTAGAGAAGAAAAAGAGAAAGAGGGCAACCAAAATGGTCTCACACAATGAGAGGAGACTCGCAATACGTGATGGCTTACAAACATCTTGGAGCTGATCAGTACATGCTGCATTGTCTAGACTATAGACGTGTACATGCAATATTTCTATATCGCAAATTTATGGATGTTTGCTAATATATAGAGCCATGTGCAGAAAGAACAACAAGTAACAGGAAAGCAGTAGGAACACTCCATGGTAAGATTGTTGTTGTTGCCATATATGCCAGAATTATTACACAAATTGCTGTTAATCGGTATTAGAAAGCAGCTTTGGAGAAGGCAGCTCTGTGTGAAAGCAGCTCTGTGTGAAAGCAAGCATAGAAGAGTTGAGACACAAAATGGTAACGTGGATGCAATGTTATAAAAATTTTCAAACATTTACTGACCAGTGTTATGTATAGATTAGAATCAGGAGGCTGGTACACCGAAGGTGTTCAGAACCAAAAAGGTGATGCATATTACAATAATTGCAATTATTGCAAAAACTATATATACAGTTTCAAGTTGTGAAATAATAATAACAAATACATACTGCATGATGATATAAATTCTCTCTTTGTCACCGCCGTGGCTTAGTGGTTAGCGACAATGGCTACCACTCCATGGTTTGGGGGTTCAAACCCCAGTGACGACAGTAAATTGTGAAACTTGTCTGTCTTTCTTTCTCATGTTTCTCTAGCTTTATCCATGAGACTATGACTCGTTTCAGTCGTTGGGGAGTTTCTGTGGTCTGGTGAACGGTCCGTTGACGATGACGTCCAGTGCTTTCCTGGTGGTCGTTGATATCCACTAGGCGTGCTGTATCGAGTACACGGTCACCGTAATGCCTGCAATCTATATCGAATTGGCTAGTCATTGATCGCCGTATGGACTACACGGAAACATGTACCCTGCTGGGCTCACCTGCCGGGTTGGTGGGCACCCAGATGGGGGTAAAGACCCCACTTGCCCATTATGGAGGGGCATAACGACACTCTCTATGTATACGTAACTGTAAACACAGTCAACAGAATGAAGACATTAGACATTGATTGATGTGTTAGTAAAGGCTTTCTATAGCCATACATAGACGTGTGTGTTGTTAATACTAACAATGAGAAAGCTTGCTATACTATAATACGTAATTGTCTGCTTGAAACACAAATTTTGGAATGTTAATTGTCTTCAAAACAAATGATGATGACTGTTGTTGCTTTATTTTTATTTTTAAATCTGGTTTACTTAATTAATTAATTTAAATTGAATTGTTGTATACGCATGCAGTTTGGCAGCTGTATGTTGAACATTACTTCTAATTTAGGAATAATAAAGAGAATGCACTGACTTATAAAAATATTCATATACAATTAGTTTTTATAAATTACACAGTGTGACCTGTAAAGTTATATATCCAGTAGGTTTTAGCCTTGCAATAGATAATATGTAGAATATTTAGAAATTGTAATTAATATTAACAAAATAATTATACTACACTGTACCGTTGATTAATGCTTTTATACACTCTATAGATACGGATACTGTTGTAAATGAAATGAAACAAACATTGTCTATATCAAACAAACAGTTGCAAAGATCCTTCAGAGGTTGGAGGGAATCGGTGAAATCGGGCAGTCATCACCTTGCAACAATATGGTAGTGAAAGTCGGCCATCAAGTCACTGGATTGGTTTCAAGGATGACGATGTTGCAGTCAAAGCAGTGATGGAAAGTCAGAATGAAGCAACAGTTGCAAAATTTGGCTGCATGGTATGTGTTCTTCCACAAAATATTTTTCAACAATTATAATATCTCTAACCAGTGAAACACAGATATGTATATGTTAGGTTGGCAATCTTTGTTGTTTTTATGTTTGTCTGTTTGTCTGTCCGTCTGTTTGTCTGTCTGTTTGTCTCTGTTCATTTGCTTATTAATTATTTGGCATTTAGATTGTTGTTGTGTCTGTTGCTCAATTTAAGGTCGTTTTAGGATGTGGCAGACAAAAGTTGGCAGAGGATCTTATCAGAAAACAGTGACATTTACTGGTAGCAAAATTGGATGCAGATGATGTTGCCGATCATTTATACCAATGAGAGATAATATCATCTGGTGAGATGGGAAATATTAATAACACTGATGATCTTGGGAAAAACAGGACAACTTTACTGAAATTGATTAGGAAACGTCAGTGGGTTGAAGGAGTATAATTTGCAAATATATTTTCAGTTAGTGAAGTCAATTGTGAAGTCGGGTGGGTGGGTTAAATTGCTTGTTTGTCCATGAATTTAATTTATAGCATGTCTGTCTAGTGGCTTCTTTATCTTTCTTCACAGCCTCTCATGTGCACAAGACGAGCGGAGAGTGATGATATTGTATCTCTTTGCTCTTTGTGTGCAAAGTGGAGGGCTGTGAAAAAAGTGGGGCTTGCATATTGTTAGTTGAGCGTTTGCATTTGTAGGTTAGGAAATGGTTGGAAGTCCAGAATCTGTTGATGACTCGTTACTACTGTCTGACCTGCACAGTGTGGTTCAGTCAACTGTCGGCAGTAACAACAATTCAAACCGATAGTGGACATGATTAGGGAGATACTTGATTGTTTGATCGACAAGCATGAGTCTTAGCCTGGTTATTGATATCAATTAGTGTAGAAAATGTTAGGTTGACAATGTATTTGTTGTTACAGAATAGTAAATTTTATAGATTAGTGCAAACACTGTGGCTTGTTTGCAGTCACTGGTAACTGATTTTTATTGTTTTTATAGACAAGTCGATCTCATTTATTTGTATGTTTTAGAATTTGTCGTGCAGATTGGTTATTATGTGTGCATGAGTTAGTCATCAGAGTCATGTCTTCTTATGATGAAAGATAAGCAGACGATATTCACATGGAGAGCAACTGCATGTGGCAGTGCAGTAACAGCTACAGTAAATAAATGGACAGACAAACATACATACAGACGAGTAGACAGACAGACAGATGGGTTGACAAACAAACAGACAGACAGACAGACAGACGGGTGGTGGTTGGACAGACAGGCAAACAGACGTGTTTGTAAAAACATATTTACACGATCAACAGAACTAATGGACCTGGTATGTCATCGAAACAGAGACATCATATCATGGACAGTGATAATTGACGAAAATTGTGGGAACTTTGTGTGTCCTTTTCAGTAGTAGGCACCAGCAGCTACAATTGTAATAGTTAAACCTGACACGATAAATTAAATATTACGGTATAAAATGCATCTAAAAATAAAATTAGTTGATATCAACATTTTCCGTTGTAAGATCACGCGACATGATGTCACAGTTACTAAATTTAGCACTCATTCCTTTGTCTACGCTTGCGTCTGAGTTAGTGGTCTAGATGGCGAATAGCCAAAGTTCAAGAGCGATTGACGATGCTCTTTTCGATGCTGTTGTGCAAAAGGACGTAGAAAAGGCCTCCGAAGCAATCGCGAAGAGCGCTGACGTCAATGTTGTAGCAAGAGATGTGGTAAGAATTTGAGTGAGTGATGGGAAATAGAGAGCGCAGCGTGTTCGACGTTATAAATCGCAAAATTTGTGATCGAGCCGCGAGCATGTTTGTAGTGAAGACGTCGTTTGTATGTTATGCTTCTCAACGTAAGAGTCGAGGTGACGTTGCTTTTACCGTCTGACTTTGTACCGACCAGATTATTGAATGAATCGTTTCCTCTATCTCATACGCGCTTGCTTAGCCGACACAAATGACGCTCGCTATATGGTCACGTCCACACACACTCCCATGTTATGGACGGTTTACAACTGACTTTACTTTAGAGGACTCCATATTTTGTAGGGAGACTATGGTACTGAATTTGGTGGTTATCCATCTGCTCTTCAAGTAGCGTGTGGTGTGGGATCAACCGATATGGTTGATCTACTTATAAGAAAAAAAGCCAATGTGAAGTATCAAGAGAAGTGGGTGAGAGTGCAGTGTAATATGTGAAGTGTGTGTCAGTATGTGCAACTTGTTAGTTTATTGTGATTGTCAGATTTGTGTTGAGTTGATAAATTGGTTAGAAATTTGAGTGCAGTTTGTTGTGTTTCAATGATTGATTTAATGGGTAATGTTAATGGCATCTCTGGTGTGCTTACAATGAATAATCAATGAATAGGTTGTCACAGCTGGCAAGTTGGACCAACATTGTGTTGTAAGATATAGACACAGAACAGAGAAGAAACATGCTAGATTGGCATTGTTATCTTACCTTGCACTATTTCATTCCTACTCGTATATATTTATTCAAGTGTGGGCATGAAAATGAATGAAGGAGAGTGGAAAGTAGAGAAAGGTTTTAACATAGATACTTCTAGTTATTGTGTTTTGTGTGTATATTTCTTTCCTAAAATAGATATTGTATGTGCTATTGCTAAAAGTAAGCAACATGTAGCAGGTTGTCACCTCAGATGTAGGCTTGAGGTGAAATTGAGTGTTTGCAAGACTTAAATGCTTCGAGACAAGCAGACACGTCAATGGAGTCCCAATGATATGAATTGTTAAACGTTTTGTGGTGTAATGAGGTTATGATGTATTGTGTGTAATTGGGTTTAGTGAGAAGAAATGGTGAATTGGATGTGTTATATTTTATAGTCAGTGTTTCTAGATGTAAATGTATTAGTATTGTATTCACTGCTAACAACATCATGATCTTATGTCTGTTATGTGGGTAGTATGGATGGACAGCTCTACACTATGCAAGTAGGGGTGGTCATGTGTCTATTATGAAGAGATTGGTAGCTGCTGGTTGTAATAGACAAGTAAAAAGCAAGGTGAGTGTATTTGTATGTGACAGTATTTGTGATTTGATTTTGCCAATTGAGAAATGATGTAAATGAGTGTTACATTATCGACACTGTGTTGATTAAGATAGACTGTTTTGTGGTGTATGGGAATTGGTGTAGTTTTGAGGTTGGGGTAATTGTCACTTTGTTGATGGAGTTGAGTAAAATAATTTGAAGAAAAGGCGTGTCAACTGGAAGGACATTGTGTATAGATACAATGAATTATGCGCATCCAGTTTGATGCTCATGATTGAAACATCACATGGAGAAACAATGTTCAATGATTAGTCTTGCGCTTTTAGTTAAACTTTTGTGGTAGACTTTAGTTTTTATTCATAAAACTGTGCATGCAACGTCCACGTTTTTGCATATCCAAGCATGCAACTTAGATGGTGTCCTAGTGAAATGTTTGGCATGATAGATAATGAAGCAAAACATCCATTACGAAGCACAGTCCCTTGTCAATGGAAGTGACACTGTTAACCACACATTGATGCCTCTTGAGTCGTTTTTAAATATGTAAGCAACACCTATGTGGCCTGATTTCATTTTATACGAAGAAGCTGTCCACAGTGTGTGTCAGACGTTGTCCTAAATCTGTACTAGCTGCAGTCCAGAAAGGTTGCTATTGCTTATACAGTGTAGACACATTGTGCAGTATGTCCAGCTTTGATTGTCAAGTGTGTGGAGATCATAAGTCACAAGAAAAGAAGAGTGCTTTGCAGATGTGTGAATCAATGCGTAGATTCTTATTCTGCAAAACAGTTTAGGGACTGTTATGTCTGGTGTGACAGTGGAGAGTCATGAGGGGAAAGGAGGTGACATAGCAGTGACTTGACTGGATATGTATGTACTCCTGTATATGTATGTACAGTACTGGATGCTATTTGGTGTCCAAAGTGACCACAGACAGTCTAGAGTGGCAGATATATTTGTAAGATCCTGCAACTAACGTCATCGAAAACAAGATGATGTGTGCATACTGATATAGTCTTTAGTGAACGTCTAACAAACCAAATTCGGTATTTAAATCACACATTATCTGTGAAAGAGCAACACACCGACACTTCACCAGACCCTTTCTTGCCTGGAACTTTGACCTGATGGGAGAGGGTTTGGCTAAGCGAGACTATTCATGACTATTTTTCCAGTCTTAAATTGTGTCTGTTGTATATGTGTGTTTGATGCAGTGCAGTTAGTATTGTACTGATAAATGTTCTTCTAACATTGTGTGTCAACTACAGTATGGATGGACAGCTCTACACGTTGCTGTTAATGTTGATGTTGTTGATTATCTGTTGAGGATTGGTCTCAACATTGAAGATCGTGATGAGGTTTTACTGTTAACATTACTTTTGCTGACTTGTAGTTATTGTTTCAAATTGTTTAGGATGGCAACACACCATTTCTTGAGGCATGTGGTAATGGTCGTTTACCTGTAGTACAACGTCTCATTGAATCAAAGTGCAACAAAGCAGCAACAACTAATGTAAGTTTGTTTGTATGTAACATATTTTGTGATGACATTCAAACTGTTGTTTGTACATGGGAGGATTGGCAAGTGTCTGTGATGGTAGGAAGTGTGTGTGTAACATGATTGCACTGCAGATTTGGTTCTCCATGGTGTGCAGTGCTTTTTTGCACGTGATGTGGTGGGAGAACACGTGAGAGGGCTGGGAGAGAGTAGTTATTGGGTGTTTGCTATTTTATGAGTTCGGAATTAGGCGTGAAGACTTGCTTTGTTATTACCCTAGCAGAGTCTCACAGTCATTAGCTCTAACTATCTACTTACAATGATTTGAGAAGCATGCAGTTGATGTAATGCTTGGCGATTGCAAACACGTGTCCTTCGATCAAACACATGTATTCTACGGCAAGCAGTCTGCTAACACTTGGAAAGTCTCTGTCTTCATACAAGTGCAGAATTTGATGCAGCAATTCTAAACTAAGATGCGACAAACACAGCTGAACAGAAACTGCACTTGAAGCTTCATTATAGGTCGTGCTATTGTGGAAACTGACGGTCTCCTGCATTTCATATTATGCATTTCTTTATGGCAATCTCTTGACTTTGGCCACTTGTCTGAAGTGACAAAGACTGAAATCACTGAAATGTATGCAAAGACTTTGCCTTAAATGCAATTAATTCTCTTTCTCGACGTGTTGCAAGGCACCAGTGGGCTTAATTGGGGGACAGCTTCCGATTATCGACGCTGATCTATGCTTAGCGCCACCCTACACTGGGCATGCAGGACCGCAGCCTGCCACTGTCGCCTGACTGCACAAAGGACCCTCTGCCGCTCGGCAGCTGCCACCATACCTAACAATAGCCTCGTTCCCAGAAATACCACTGGTTGTCAATGGTACGCCCGTACCCTGGCGGCATGCCTCTTGCTCTGCGGCCCCAGTGAGGCGGCCCCAGTGAGGCTGCCCCCCCAAACACCCTCCCAAGCAAGTGTCAGCATACGTTGGTCCATCGCGGCACCACGCAAGATAGAAACATGAACCAAATGCAACACAAAACAACTGCCAATTTATTTCTATCTACTATTTTCGCTCACTCATGCGACACACCGCAGACCGCAACACTTGAATATCCGATCTCACATACGTCTTGAAGCACTCAGAGGTCCAACGGCCCATCCTTTGGATCAAATGCTCTGGTAATCCAGCTGCCGCTGCACTAGAAGCTGCTCCAATTCGAAAACTGTGCGAGGTGTATGAGCTCGAATCCATACCCACGTTATCCAGTAAAGATTGCAGTTGAAAAGAAAGTCTGTCTCTCAACAGAAATGCTTCTGACTGGAAGCAGAAGAGCAGTAAGCCAACGTCCATCCACCGGACTGCCAAATACCGTTTGAGGGCACGTACAGGGCACAGGGGACCTCCTGTGGGAGCCAGTACTACATTGCAGCCGTGATGAAAAGGGTCTGACTTGGACATTCGTAAGTGGAGCACTACCATGTCCTCCTGAAACTGAACGTCTTTTCTGCGTAGTGTTCGCTCGTTGAAGGACGTGTCGCTTGCTGCTGTAAATTGTGAGACCCGCATGAAACCGAAGAAAGCTGTTGTGAATGCTGCCCAATACATTAGCTTATCTCTCCGGCACAGCTGAGGCCATAGGTGCAGGGACGTCTTTAAACTCCTAAGAACTGGCAACGTGATCGGGCGTCGAAGTGGTGTCTTGTGGGAAGTCTTTTGTGATCTCCGTATGCTGCGGAGAACGAACTGCAAACGAGGTGTCGTTTGGAGCGGGTCGACGTACTCTTCCTGGATGTGAAAGTGACGCACTGCCGATAAATACACCTTGATAGTCTCCGCTCCAACTGCCCTTGCGCTGAACGATGCGAATCTTGAAATTGTGGTCTCTGAAGCCGGCATGGGAGATATCCCCAGCCGTTGGCAAAAGTTGTTAAATTGTCTCATACCGTAGCATAATCTGCCTGCGTTGACGGGGCTATTGCTGCACGTTGAAACTGCCAAATGTTGTAGTCCAGAGCGATTCCCAATTGGGTGGTAGCGGTGTTGGTTCTGGATCTGCCAGTGGAGCTAGGGCCTTGAACTTCTTCACCTGTCCACGAGACAATGCATCAGCCAATGTATTATTCACGCCGTGAATATGCGAGACTGAGACAGTAACGTTTCCTCTAGCTGCTATAAAGTACAGTGAACGTACGAGCTGCATGAGGTGTTTGTCTTTATGGTCTTTTTCCGCCAAATATCAACTACCGCATGGTTGTCAGTCACAGTGGAAAGCAAACGTTTTCCGGTCCATTTAGACCCCCAGGTAGCTGCAGCGATAACAATAGCGTACAGCTCTTTCCACATGATCGAAAACGACTTCTGCTGGTGTTGCTCCAGCCAGCGCCCGCACAGCCACTGTCTGTTCCAGCAGGCCCCAAAACCATGTGACCCTGCCGCGTCAGTAATCAGCTGCATCTCTGGAGACAGCTACCACGAAGTAGTAAGGAAGTACGACTTCCCTGGCCACGACGGAAGTACGCGTTGCCACCACTCGATGTGAGCGCGAGTGTCCTGTGACAAGTTTACCCGATGACTAAATGTTTTCACAGTTGTTGCTAAATCGATTAATCTTGTAATAAATATTTGCCCTGTCGGTAGGACCTTCCCAGCAAACGAGAGTGCTTGCCGATCAGTGAAAGTAACTGGCATTTTGTGCACTTCTTACGTAAGTACCACTGCTGCAGCTCGGCTTCGAGATCTTCCCGTTTGGACTGCGGAAGGCGTAGTACCTTATTGTGTGAGTCAATCTTTATACCTAAAAAAGTCAAAATTTTTGTTGGTCCTTCCACCTTCTCGGGTGCCCACTCTATACTCAGACGCTGGAGCGTCGCCACGGTGGTGTCTAATATTTTTTTTACTCTTCTTACTCGTGGAAGCTAATATCAGAAAATCATCCAGGTAATGAATGACGTGTCGGATACCGAACTTGACATGCAGAATCCACTCTACTGCATCTGCCATTTGGTTAAACAACCACGAGGACGACCGCAAACCAAACAGCAACCTCCTGTGGTAGTAATAGCTGCCCCGCCACGCGTAACCCAACAGATGCCAATTGTCTGGATGGACACGACAATGACGAAACACGTTCTTGAAGTCAATTTTGATCATGTACGGGGATGATAGAAACGTCTCAATCATAGCAATGGCCGTGTCCACTGATGGGTATTTCATGGTAACACCGGATTTGTCGATTGCATCATTCACACTTTTGCCCATGGGTGCCGACAGATGACAGATAAGTCACCAAGACCCGTCCTTCTTGGGCACCACACCCAAGCCAGACGAAACGAAATTAGCTAGTGGGGGATGGTTGTGTGGCCCGGAGAGAAAACTTTATCACACTGTGCTGCCAATGCTGCCGAGACCACGTCTGGATGCTGAATTGTCGACTGAAGGTTACGTGCTGAGTAATGTAGCGTGTCGTCCTTATAACATATTCTAAACCCTTGCTCTAAGTTCTCTAATAAGCAGTCAACCCACCGTGCATTGGGGTGAGATCGCAACAGAAAACGAAACTCTGACATTAATTCTAAAATTACTGTCTTTAATTACTGAGGCGCCCCCGTCGCATTTACTGTCTTTTTGACTCACACACAAGGGCTGCGTGTTGTCCGCCACAGCAGCTACACGTGTGGGCAAACTTGCATGCTTCTTCGACATTGTTGCACGTTCCACTGTTGTAATCTCTGCACACGCTGCGCACGTTGGTGTTTGCGAGGGTGACAATGCGCGCTCCCTTGCTGGTAAGTTGTCCCGATTGATTGGAATTGTCGTCACCCATTGACCGAAAGTACTGCTGTCTTTTCTTGAGGCACTGGGAAGGTAGGAGCTCGGAATCCCGACACTTGAAGCATACCATTCTAGCCTGGTTAGTGAAACAGATGGACCATAATGACACGTCTACCTCGTCCCAGCGTCGAGCCGGCTTACGAGAGGCTGCTTTACGGAACGCCCTGTCACATTGTAGCCATGCCACCGTAGTAAATCGACTAGCTACTTGCGCAATTAGTAACTGGTAACCAAATAACTCTGACGCTCGACTTGGATTACCTACTGTCAGCGTGTTTGCAAACAGAGACCATGCTGTAAGCCACGAAGTAATGTTCGTCACCAAGCGGCGTTGATGTTTTTGTGCTATGCTCAGACCTGCAGGGCCAACCTCTAATGCGACTTGGGACTGGTCGGCCATTGCACTGGCTGCGTATAGAATTGAACTTGGGCATTCGGCCAACAATGCGTCAAAGTCAACAAACTCACTTCGAAGGATCTGCTTCACCCATTTTTCCGAAACAGGATAGACGCTATGCAGAGTGTGAGACTGATCACGATGCATACCTGTCTGTGTGTGCTGAGGAGTTGGTCGTTCGACGTCCTCTTTATCTTCCAAGATCTCCGGCGTACTTGCTTCTCCTTGTGCCAGCCTTCTGCATTTCGACTTTGAAGAAGTCTGCTGCTGGTTTCGTGAAATTTGCTCTGCCGGAACTCGCTGGGTCTGTACCTGCACCCCATCTACATCTACCTGCGACTTTTCCGCCTGCACCATCTTCGTCACCAGTTTTGAGAGAAACTGCTGCTGCTCCGCGGAAAACAGAGGTGATATTGCCGACTGCTTTAACTTCTTCTGCACGCGTTTTCTCTTTCTTCCAACCCTGGTATTTGGCTCGTGGGAACCAGCGGATGCTATCGGCAACTCAGTTTTGGACGTTGATTGTTTAACCCTCATCCACATCTGTTCGCGTCTTGTTCTAACGGTTCCATAATCTCACTGCTTTTTCATCTTTCGTGCCAGTAGGTACCAGGTTAAGGCTGTTCAATTCCAGCTCCAGCGTTTCCCCTGATAAAGCCAAGTACTCTTGGAGCGACCGACCTGAGCGAAAAGTCGCTGTGCAGCTTTTTTGCGGCATAATAGAAATAGACAACTACTGCACTGTTCGCGTCAACTATTGGTCACTAACCCGCCAACAAACACATCACTATGTACGTCATACTCTCCCATACACTCTCCTTCATACTACAGTCATCGTCGTATTAACGTCTAGTTAGCTCTGCTAAATAGTCCATTCAAGAGGGAAGGAAGTCCAAGAATCACTTTTATGTCACTTTGCTGCCAAGAGGGCACATCTGACTGCAA
Source organism: Corticium candelabrum (assembly GCF_963422355.1). NCBI lineage: Eukaryota > Metazoa > Porifera > Homoscleromorpha > Homosclerophorida > Plakinidae > Corticium > Corticium candelabrum. Next base: position 4,994,660 of record NC_085092.1, on the reverse strand, counting down.
GCAAGCTCTGAAGCAAGTTGCCTGATCTACAACACTGATTATAAGAGCTTGCACCCTACCATCTCACAAGCTATAAATACATTCACTTAGCTCATTAATTATTAACTCTTACATGTGCAGTTGCAATAACGTTGTTTTGATGTGTTTGTATTAGCATTCTCATCACTGATTATCCTGATTATCCTTCATTGTTAGACCAGGTGTTTTGGTTTGAGTGGTTGGAATTGAGTGAAGAATGGACCTCCTTTTCTGAACTAGCGCACTAGTGCCCAGATTGCATATTCTTCTTGTCCTTTCATTCCCCCGTTACCTCACGGGAATATACAATTAGACACTGCATTGATGTTGACATCACTTATAAGACATGTTTAATCCTGATTTCAGACAAGCCAATTTAGGTTACCAAAGTTCAGACCAAAGACCATCGGAGCGACTTGACAGAGTTGAAACTTGTACAGACACAGTACTACAGCAGCTGCAATAGATCCATGCCCATCTCTGATGTTTGGAGTAGATGAACTCAAATGTACGTGAACTGCAGTCTGTTGTGTAGAACTGACAGAAACAAAGCGATAGGATTCCAGAACATGAATATAGATAAGCAGGGTTCGAGTAATGTGTTTGAATCTGGTCGCCAGTTTGGCCATGTAGAGGAACGGTTGGTTGCCAAACTTTCACTCGTTTTTAGTTCAGAGATTCCAGAAGTAAACAAGTCATTAATATCATTGTTGAGACCTTTCCCAGATTATCATATTTGACATTAAATTAAGACGTAACTAGGAATTTGCAGTAACATTGGATGAACATTGTAGATAGCAAGTAAACACATCAATGTACAGTATTATGCTTGGGATTCTTTCTATGTAATACTATGAGTATTCATATTTTATGCTAACTTTCAACTAATTGTATAGCTACAAGCAAACAGAAATGTGGTTGTCACATCGACGTCCTTGCAATCCATCCCATAATGACATGAGCATTCTTTGTTTGAGTAGATAAGAGCGTTTCTTCTCTTCTGACTCAGTGCCACTATTGTTGTTGAGAACAGTACATCCGGCTACTGCATGTAACTCCACCTGTCCTATGGCTAGCTGTGCTAATCTCTGGAACACAAGTGATAAACTTTTGTTATTGTAGCACTTCAATAGCGCGTGGCATCATTCAACATCTAGATTTCAGAACTGGACATGCAGAGACTTTTTGTCTGAACGGACTTTCCTAGTAGCACTAGGAGACGTACGAGCTCCTGAACGTATTTGGTAGTTCTTCTTATAGAAAGACACTCAGGCAGCTTGCTGTGGAAAAAGCTGTTTGTTTTGCATTTCCGACGTTCGCCATTTGCAAAGACCTACATAATAGTTTTCATTTGTCTCAATTCAAGATGGTCAGATTTTTTGTTCCTTTAGACAGCGTAGAAAAGAATCTAAATAGGCGGTTGTCGTCACCTTCAACTACGATTGACTGCAGATTTCGTGTTTCATTCGGGAGAAGCTGCTGCGTAATGACGTCTCATCGATGATAGAGCTGTTGACTTGGATTTGCTGGTGTAGCGTATGAAGAACAGGAGTAACCTCGATTGTTTGAAAAATTAAACGCGCCTGCAGGTCTGTAGTTGGGTTTGTCTGGAGCTGATGACAGAGACCAGTGAGATCAGTACAGGCAGTGAAGTCCATAAAAATGTTGATCAACCAGAGAATAGCAACAACTTGCAATAGATTGCTAGGTGATACGTTGTTACATGATATGTACAAAGGTGCTAAGTAAACGGCCTACTTTGCAGTGTGCCACTAAATGGTAAACTTAGAAAATGGCAACATATTGTAATGCAAAACATATCTGCTGATCAGGTGATTCGCATCCAAGAGCCGAAAGACTGAAAGCTACCAAACATTTCTAGTCGCCAAATTAGCGACTTGGCGACCGGATTTTTCGAACCCCGACTGATAAGACTTTTTAATTAATTAATGTAGAACTCAATTGGTGATAGAATCTTTTTTACATAAACTGCACTGATCAAGCCACTCATGCACAAGCTGGATTTCTGTTTATTGCAAAATTGTTGAGTAAACAAAGTATTTCATTTCTTGTGTTGATCCTAGTGGGTTGTTGAAACTAGCAAACTGACGTTCTGAGTACCAACTCATTTACCATTTTTTATTATTGTCAACAACCATATTGTTGAATTGACTTATTCAGAAGTTTGTTTGCTGGTGAAATGTTACTTTTTTCTAATGCAATTGTGTCTATGTTGTATGTTTTGCATTCATTGTAGTTAGTATTGTACTGATAAATGTTTTTCTAACATTGTGTGTCAACTACAGGAAGGAGAGACAGCTCTACACGTTGCTCGTAATGTTGAGGTTGTTGATTATTTATTGATCATTGGTCTCAACATTGAAGATCGTGATGAGGTTTTACTGTTAACATTACTTTTGCTGACTTGTAGTTATTGTTTCAAATTGTTTAGCATGGCTACACACCATTTCTCACAGCATGTCATTATAGTATTTTATCTGTAGTACAACGTCTTATTCAATCAAAGTGCAACAAAGCAGCAACAACTAATGTAAGTTTGTTTGTATGTAACATATTTTGTGATGACATTTTGAACTGTTGTTTGTACATGGGACAATTGGCAAGGGCCTGTGATGGTAGGAAGTGTGTGTGTAACATGATTGCACTGCAGGTTTGGTTCTCCACAGTGTGCAGTGCTTTTTTGCACTTGAGGTGGCAGGAGAGCACGTGAGGGCTGGGAGAGAGAGAGAGAGTGGTTATTGGGTGTTTGCTATTTTATTTGAAGTCGGAATTAGGCGTGAAGACTTGCTTTGTTATTACCCTAGCAGAGTCTCACAGTCATTAGCTCTAACTATCTACTTACAATGATTTGAGAAGCATGCAGTTCATGTAATGCTTGGCGATTGCAAACCTGTGTCCTTCGATCAAACACATGTATTGTACGGCAAGCAGTCTGCTTACACTTAGAAAGTCTCTGTCTTTATACAAGTGCAGAATTTGATGCAGCAATTCTAAACTAAGATGCGACAAACACAGCTGAACAGGAACTGCACTTGAAGCTTTATCATCGGTCGTGCTATTGTGGAAACTGATGGCCTTCTGCATTTCATATTATGCATTTCTTTGCGGCAACCTCTTGACTTTGGCCACTTGTCTGAAGCGACAAAGACTGAAATCACTGAAATATATGCAAAGAATTTGCCTTAATTAATTGCAATTCAAGAGGGAAGGAAGTCAAAGAATCACTTTTATGTCAGTTTGCTGCCAAGAGGGCACATCTGACTGCAAGCAAGCTCTGAAGCAAGTTGCCTGATCTACAACACTGATTAGAAGAGCTTGCACCCTACCATCTCACAAGCTATAACTACATTTACTTAGCTCATTAATTATTGACTCTTACATGTGCAGTTGCAATAATGTTGTTTTGGTGGGTTTGTATTAGCATTCTCATCACTGATTATCCTTCATTGTTAGACCAGGTGGTTTGATTTGAGTGGTTGGAATTGAGTGAAGAATGGACCTCCTTCTCTGAACTAGGGCAGCAGTGCCCAGATTGCTTATTTTTCTCGTCCTTTCATTTCCCTGCCACTTTACGGGAATATACAATTAGACACTGCATTGATCTTGACATCACTTATAAGACATGTTTAATCCTGATTTCAGACAAGCCAATTTATGTTACCAAAGTTCAGACCAAAGACCATCGGAGCGACTTGACAGAGTTGAAACTTGTACGGACACAGTACTACAGCAGCTGCAATAGATCCATGCCCATCTCTGATGTTTGGAGTAGATGAACTCTAATTTACATGAACTGCAGTCTGTTGTGTAGAACTGACAGAAACAAAGCGATAGGATTCCAGAACATGAATATAGATAACTTGCTGGGTTCGAATAATGTGTTTGAATCTGGTCGCCAGTTTGGCCATGTAGAGGAACGGTTGGTTGCCAAACTTTCACTCGTTTCTAGTTCAGAGATTCCAGAAGTAAACAAGTCATTAATATCACTGTTGAGACCTTTCCCAGATTATCATGTTTGACATTAAATTAAGACGTAACTAGGAATTTGCAGTAACGTTGGATGAACATTGTAGATAGCAAGTAAACACATCAATGTACAGTATTATGCTTGGGATTCTTTCTATGTAATACTATGAGTATTCATATTTTATCTTAACTTTCAACTGATTGTATAGCTACAAGCAAACAAAAATGTGGTTTGTCATCACATCGACATCCTGGCAACCCATCCCATAATGACATGAGCATTCTTTGGTTGAGTAGATAAGAGCATTTTTTCTCTTATGACTCAGTGCCACTATTGTTGTTGAGAACAGTACATCTGGCTACTGCATGTAACTCCACCTGTCCTATGGCTAGCTGTGCTAATCTCTGGAACACAAGTGATAAACTTTTGTTATTGTAGCACTTCAATAGCACGTGGCATCATTCAACATCTAGATTTCAGAACTGGACATGCAGAAACTTTTGTCTGAACAGACTTTCCTGGTAGCACTAGGAGACGTAGGAGCTCCTGAATGTATTTGGTAGTTCTTCTGATAGAAAGACACTCGGGCAGCTTGCTGTGGAAAAAGCTGTTTGTTTTGCCATTTCTGATGCCCGGCGTTTGCAAACGATCTACGTAGTAGTTTCCATTTGTCTCAATTCAAGATGGTCAGAGTCTTTGTTTCCTTTGAACAGCGTAGAAAAGGATCTAAATAGGCAGTTGCCTTCCCCTTCAACTACGATTGACTGCAGGTTTCGTGTTTCATTCAGGAGAAGCTGCTGCGCAATGGTGTCTCATTGATTATAGAGCTGTTGACTTGGATTTGCTGGTGCAGCGTATGAAGAATAGGAGTAACCACGGTTGTTTGAAAAATTAAACGCACCTAATAGACCTAAATTAAATGCAAGAATAGCAACAACTCACAATAGATTGCTAGGTGATACGTTGTTACGTGATATGTACGAAGGTGCTAAGTTAGACGACCTACTTCGCAGTGTGCCACTAAATGGAAACTTAGAAAGTGGCAACATATTGTAACACAAAACATATCTGCTGAGCAGGTGGTTCGCATCCAAGAGCCGCTGCCACAAAGACTAAAAACTACCAAATATTTCTAGTCGCCAAATTGGTGACCACACTGCTCATTTAGTCGCCAACCACCTAGAAGTGGTCACCATATGGCGACTTGGTGACTGGATTTTTCGAACCCAGACTGATAAGACTCTTTAATTAATTAATGTAGAACTCAATTGGTGATACAATCTTTTTTACATAAACTGCACTGATCAAGCCATTCATGCACACACTGGATTTCTGTTTATTGCAAAATTGTTGAGTAGACAAAGTATTTCGCATGTTGTGTTGATTCTAGTGGGTTGTTGAAACTAGCAAACTGACTTTCTGAGTACCAACTCATTTATCATTTCTTTTTATTTGTATCAATAACAATATTGTTGAATTGACTTATTCAGAAGTTTGTTTATTGTTCAAATGTTAATTGTTTCTAATTCATCTTGTCTGTTGTATATGTTTGCATGTCTGTTGTATATGACAGCAAGCAGTTGCTGCTGTTTGATAATAGTCTGTGTTGGTCCAGTATGACTGCATGCCATTTTAGTATCATTGTAAGTTTTTGGTTTTCACCTTTTTTGTATCTCATGTAAATTGTTTATTGTTTAGGATGGATCAACAGGATTACATGTCATCTGTTCACTGAATTTTCCTGGGGATGACCATTTATCAGTTGTCAAGCTGTTGACATCATTGGGAGTTGACGTGTCAGCTAAGAACAATGTATGTAGACACTTGTTGTATTTGGTTTGAAGTATTTTGTGCTAATATGTTTTAGTTGTTCTTTGAGCTCTAATGTAAGATAATAAGAGATATGGCAGATGTGAGCAGTTAGTATTCAGTGTTCTTTCCATGAATTTTTGGTCAGCTTGCAAAACAACTGATTGTCCGGTGGCATGTCCATTTTACCAATGTATTCAGTGTAGTCCAACTTCTCAATCAGGATATCCTGAATAACTTGTAACAAGGCCCTAGGAACACGTCTAGACACATCGTGTTAGAGCTCATGGCCTTGGCGGTTTTTGTGTGCATTCCAGATTAGGTTCCACCTGACTGATTAAAGAACAGTATTAACCAATGAACAGCTGAGGATAGAAAGACATCTCGCTGATCGATCTCCATGTGTAGCTAACTGATAATTAATAATTGGTAAATACTTGAGAAAGCTCGTTCTTACTTAACCCACTCTTGTGGGATGAGTAGATGGAAGCTCTGGAGTGTTAAACTGTGAGCAATAAGAGCCAGGTTATTCTGTCTTACGCTGACATTTGTAGATATTGTCCATCTGACTGGAATCGACGGATCATATCAGACTCAAACCTCAATGTCTCAAATTTTAGCCGTATTTTCACTTTTTGTGCCCTTTTAGCCGGCAAAGAACAGTTTCAGCCGGCAGTTTGCTGGCTCAGTCGGCTCTGTGTTGAACCCTGTTATTGTATGGTTAAATGTTTGTGGGTCAGTGATGAGAACAAGAAATGAAGACTATGATGATAATATATGAATGTCGTGTGACATTTTATCTCAACTGCTAAAGCAACAAACATGAACTGTTGAGTTGTGATGATTTTAATGAATTACATTTTTGCATTTGCACAGTGTAGTGCATTTTAAAGCCAACAGATAAATCAAATAATGAATTTGCAATCAAATCATTTTCATTGCTTTTAATCATTTAGCAGGCAAATTGTTCATTTGTCTGTTTTTGCAACCAGAATGTGCTGAGAAAGAGGAAACAGAAAGAAATCAATTAGTGTTAGTGTGTGGAGTGTGAATGGAGGATTAAGTTGCTGTACACTTGTTTGAAGGTGTGTGTTTTGAGAGAAGAGATGGCAGTTTGCTAAGCTGTCGGGGAAGCTTGTAAACAGATGACATTGACGTTGTGGACAATTTCTTGGTTGTATGAAATATTGTCAAGTAGAGAAGTGAAGGAAGATGCTTTGTATTGTGATGAATTTTTCTATTGTCAATTTCTAGTAGTTAGGTGATAGTGTTGATATTTTCTTGTGTTACTGAATGGAAATGGGAGAATATTTATTGAAAGCATACACCGATAATGATCTTGTTTGAAGTGCTGATCATAATGTTGATGTACATTTAGAGTAATTAAATAATTTTTTATGGGTCAGTCACATGACTGCATAGGATATGGATATGTGGTGGTTTGAAATGATGAGTGACAGAGTGGTGAGCATTGATTTAGTGAATGTGTGATTAGTAATACAACTAGTTTGTTTGTTACTGTGTGAACAACAGATAACGAACGCTGGATTACAGTAACTGTGTTTTAGCATTAAATTTGTAAATAGTTTATGTTGTTTAATTAATGAACATGTATGTATATATACATACTAGTAAGGTATGAGGTGTTGCTGTTTATTGCACCAATAACAAACACTGTGCTTTATTGGTCAGGCTGGCAAAACTGCAATTCAAGTAGGAGAAAAAAGTCTGCAGTCAGATCGGGTCAGTTACAAAGAAACTTGTTCTGCTATCCTTTCCCATCTGAAGGAATTCATCGAGGAAGTGTGATCTGATTGTTGTGTAGTGTAAATTTTGTGTATTAACTATAACTTGTTTATGTGTGATGTTAGAGTGCTGTTGCAGCTGTAAATCCATCACCAGATGTTGTAGAAAGTGCAAACATTGATGTTCAACTTCCCAGTAAGTGACACAATCGTGTGCATTATGACGATGTCACACAATAGCCAATACTGTATATGTAAACACTTTTTGTCATGTATAATGATTTTTCCTATCCCTTGAATTAACAGCATACTAATGTTAGAAGAGGTGATTATTTTCATTATCACACAAGTTCATCTCACCTAATATTCTTCCAGTAGATTGTCAGTATCTATTTTTATCATATTTGCAACTCACAACAGAGCCATCCAACTGACCAGCAGAAATTTGTTTAGTTTTTATTGATTTATTTATGTGATACCTAAATTAATATCTGAATGTTGTATTGGCTTTTCTTTATACAGAAAGTCAATACTGCATGTGATCATTGTTTACAATATCGTATAAGATGAAACATTGGCTGGAATTTATATTGGCGGTTTGCTAAGAAATTGATGGACAAAGCATATTGGCAGATTTTATTTTGGCAGTCGACATCGTTGTTTGATAACTGATGTACGTCTCACGATAAGTGGTCATGGAGGAGTTTGTGATTGACAGCTGTGTTCGTAGCTAACATTTCCCTAACTTACTTGTCTCCGACTACTGCATAGTGACGAAGAACTGCTTTGTGTTAGTGCAATGAACGGGACTCGCGTGAACGTGACAGTTCAGCTTCATCCATAGTCTTATGGCCTCATTCATAGGCAGAACAGATGGCAAGCAAGGACTCATCGGTGTGACGTACCACTTGATATGATGGCTGGTCCACGTGGACGATCACATCAACATATCCTGGTAGCCAAATTAATTGCTGGTTTTATATTGGCAGTCGCTGAAAAATTCACCAATTTGCCAAAATAAATTCTCGCTAATATTTCATTGTAAACTGTAGTTTTCAGCTATTGTGACGTTATAATTTGAGTTGATGCTGTTTCGGTCAGTGAGTAAAGCTTGATATGGTTAAGCAGTTACGAGGGAGTAGCAGGAGTTAATGGTCATCTCATCACTTGGAAGAACTTGATGCCTGGAATTTCCCAAACAGTGGCCAGCCCAAATGACCGCCCACTTGGCAATTTTTGGAAATTGTTCTCATTTACAGCGTAGGGGTCGCTAATGAGAATCAAGATGGTAGTGCAGCGCCCAAAGTTGATCAATATTCCGAGTCTGTATTAGTAACATGCCTTACCATACTATAGTGCACATACAGGTTTGGCAACTAGACAGCGGTCTTACACTGTGGATTTACAAAGGGACCTCTAAAGAAGCACCTGACAAGAAGCTTAGGAGGGCCGTAAAGTCTGGTTGCACTCGTGAAGGAGCACTGTCTCAATTGCCCTCGAACTCCAGAATGTTGCGCTCACTTGAAAATAGATCATTGACTACTTACCTTGACCTCGAGTTCTGCTCCCCGTTCCTCTCGAGCACTTTCACTGCTGTATCTGTCGACCTGCCTGAGAGGAAGGTCGGCGCTCACGAGGGGGCGGAGCCCTGTCATGGAGCCTCACGCACGCTAAAGGCTGGTGCTTGGGGAGTCCCGGGCTACCCAGACCGGACTGTGTCCCCACCCCGATATTTGACGTAGAACGGCATAGCCGTCTACAGAGAGTCAAGAGAAGAAAGGGAGTGGGAGGGATGGGAAGAACGTCCACATGCACAAACTGCAAAACATGCTATGCTACTTCGCATGACTCGCGGGAACACACAAGACTTGCCTAACATGCACTCCTGCGGCCGATGACTCGTGGTGTGCGCTGTCAAGGTGGAGTCAACTATGTGTAACTTCGTTAAACATTGTTGTTTCAAGTTTAGTAAATATAGAAAGTTTTATTGAAAGTTTAGGTTAGGTAGCTGTAAAGCAAGAATATGCGAAGTGTATATTTGGTAGGCTATAATAAAGATGATTGAGTCTCATTTGCCCTGATACCGCGTGTTTTGTGCCAAGTAATGTGACCTAGCTGTTCCAGTAAGTAAGTTCTATGAAACCGTGCAAGATATGGCGAAGCCATTAAGGTGCAAGAAGAGTATCTGGACATGCAAGAAGAGTATCTGTACAGCATTGTGTGCCATTAAAAACGAGAAGCCCATCTAGTAAGTGAAGAGACTCTCAGAAGGCTGATTAACATGAAAAGGCAGATGCAAATGTAGACTTACAGCTTGGTGATCGACTTCATGCTGAATCACGTTTTTAGGTAATCATTTTAGCCTCAATTTATTCACCCGTGTCTTAGGACATGTCTAGACATGATCAGATGTCGTCCCCTTGATGGTCGTGCTGCTGTCCTAGTCTGTCTACACAAAAACTAAACTTGATTCATCATTCGGGTGAAGCTAGGAAAGCGTGTTAGCTAATTTAAACTGCATGAACAGAGTGATGTAACCCTACATGTGCAAGGCTGCCCATAAATCTGGACAGTGCTCCTATAAGCTTATAAAGACTGCAGGATGTTGCAAGATGGGCCTGATAGTATAACATTTAAAGCCATTTTTGAACTTATAAAACGTACAGTATTGTATGCATATGGAATGATGATAGCGGAACTGAGTTTTACACACACACGCTATAGCAAATGGTATTGCAGGGTTGGCACACACCCATGCCGACAGAAGAATACTAACACCTTTGGAACCTTTGAAACATTTTAGATTTGACCTTGTAATCATCAGTCTTCCAACAGCCGTGCTCAGGTCTCCAAGCTGTCACTGCTCCTATTGATACTATGTAAACGACTTTTTTTAGAGGAATGAACCCGTCAAGGATTTGAACAATACAGCCCTGTTGTTTCTGTGACAGTGGAGACAAGTTGTCAAGAGAGCCAAACTTGGCTGCATAATCAGCTGTTTTGGCTCCAGGAGACTCCAACTGGCTTTGAGTACTTCTGGTTACTTGTATGTAATATTGATTTGGTTATGTCAGACTGTCAGTCAGTATTGGTTCTTATTTGTCAAATAGTAAACAACTAAAACAAAAATTCAGTGTCTTGTTTGCCACAGTCCAGACTCTGTCATTGCCATCAAACAGTGTGGCTGTACAAGACAGTGAAACCAGGATTTTACTTTGACTTTAGTTCATCAAGGCATGTCTTGCTGGAGTGAAGAATATTAACCAGTTAAACAGCAACTGCAGAAACAACCAGCCAGTTTATACTGTTCTGTAAAGTTTGAGGCTTTTTCCACTCATTTATATCATATATTTTAAAAGATTTCTTACGTGACTACAATGCTGACAACCTCAATTCAGAAGATAGTGCAGTAGCAGCTTTCATTGGAATAGAATACAGAAGCATGTAGGATATTTGAGAAGCTGGTCTTGTTAATAATTTGTATGATATCAAACAGGAAATTAGATCTGCAGAGTCTAAGATGCATTGCTATACATTGTGAGTGACTTCAGGATTTCTACAGATGTTGTTTCATCAGTTCACGGCATGGCCAAATGAGATCTTATGTAATGTATTTAACTAAATAATAACTGAAAGTAATAATAGTTCGTGGGCCAATTGCGAAAAGGCTTCAGAAAATGCCGCCCGTGCACCCCTTGGCAAACCAATTTTTGACACTTGTAGCTTGCTGTATGACTTTAGATGTTTGAAAATATCTATGTTTGGCGATACAGATTGCGTCCGATCACCTAGAAAAATACCGTTTTGTAAATTAGCCACACAACAATGAAGTGAGACCGCGAGGCCTAACGTGCGTTACACTATGCGAGGCAAATCGCTTACGTTTTGCCGGTTTCTGCTACTTGTAAGTTACTGTGAAGCATCCGACACGTTACCTCTTGCAATTACGTGATAAATACCGCTGTAGAAACTCTAATTTGTTCCAAGACGTGATTTCAACAGGTTGTGAGGAGGCGTACCTTTGTACCTGTAGTACTGCCCAGATGTACGCAAATATGGTACAGTGTAGTGCAGTTTGCGTAGTTTCAGTAAACCTTACCAATTACATGATGCAATTGAAACTCCTTAATTAACTTTTATGACGCTGCAACCAGGAGAACAGCTAGATGCAGATACAGAGTGCAAGCTAGCCTAGACTACACTGCACTGGCGTACTAGAACTCTAGTAAAACCGTCTAGTTTGTGTAGTGTCAGTGAACTGTACTGATTAGATGATGTAATTGAAACTACAGCTTCTATATATACAAAGACACTCTACGAGAACAGATCAGATCAGACCGCGATTGCGAGCTAGCTAACTAGTGCTTACTCTGAAGGCGTGATTTTTTAAATTTGCTTCTCGTCCAATGGAAACGGAAACAGACGGAGAAGACAATGACCCAGAGTATGTACGATCTCCAAGGACGCGTAGGAAACAGAGGTGTCTATTTAGAAATGTTGATACTTGTGTTGTTGAAACTCCAGCAGCATCTGCAAATTGCGGTAATAATCCTCAGTTGGACAGATCGCGAAAAAAGAACAAGCAAACGTCTTGATGTTCAATTTCAAACTGATCCCAGTCTGTGCATTATCTGCCAGAAAGAAAAACGAGGTCAAGCAAAGAGAGACAGCAAAGACAGACGTCGTACTGAAAAGCTGACAACTTGCACAAGTCTTCACGGTACACTACACAATGCTGCAACTTTACGAGATGACCAGCGACTGCTTGTATACCTTGTAGGTGGCGATGATGTAGCTGCAGAAGTGAAATACCATAGGAGTTGCTACCCATGATACACAAATAGGAAAGATCTAGAAAAACTAATAGACACCGAAGAAGAGCAATCTAGTCCATATGAGACTGCCTTCAAGAATTTGTTGCAAGAGATTCAAGGTGCACTACGTAGAGGTGAACGACTTGTCACTATGCCTGCTATGTGTAATCGATTTAATCGGTTATTGGTGGAGCAGGGATTAAGCAATCCACAATATCGTACAGAGAAATTGAAACGCGGCTTGTGAACACACTTTGGTGAAGGAGTCGTTTTCTATCAAACGGAAGAGCTAGGAAAACCGTGCGTTTTGTACAGTGCTCACTTGCCTCTGATTCGTGTATGTGAACTGCTTCAAGAACTTCTGGATGAGGCTACTGGCACTGATACTGATGATTGAAGTGAATACCCTGGAGATGACATATATCATGGCGAGCCTGAACAAGTTGAGCAATGGTGTACTGCTGCCGAAATGGACACTATTATGGATGCAGACCAATCATTCGCCAGTGAAGCAAATACTGAAGGTACTGTCGCTTTGTTTCACGCTGCAACAATGATTCGCACTGATCTTAAAGCCATTAAGGACCCTATGCCTTGGCCACCAACGCCAGTTGACGTGTGCTCTGATAATGTCATTGTTCCAGCATCGTTATACAACTTACTGTCTTGGATCATCACTGGAGATGAAGATATTCCTCCCAAAGGAGAAACAGTTAGAGTGAAGAGTGCTGATGATCATCGACGAATATTATCAATAACTCAAGACATTTTGTTCTGTACGAGACGGGGTCGTGTTAAGCCTCCAAAGCATGTTGCATTACCGATGGCAATATATCATCTCACGCGCAGCACACAATTGGTATCACTGTTGAATGGGTTTGGTCATGGAGTTTCAGCAAGTCAGCTTTTGGAAATGGATACTGCATTGGCTCAACATGAATTAGACAGAAGTGGAGAGGTGGTCTTGCCAGCTAATATTGACAAGAATGTGAGTGCTGTGTTTTGCTTTGATAATTTTGATCTTTGTGAGGAGAGTCGTACAGGTGCTAACACCACTCATTGCACTAATGGCATCGTAATTCAACGCTTGCTAGCAGCACCTTCACAGTCAGTTTTTCAAGTTGGTGATTGTGAATGGCAAACACGCGGCCACAAGCGATCTGTCACTGCGCCCATAGCCAGTGAAACGCAACCTTACTTTGCAAGTTCACGCTTTGGTCCACCTCGATTGACAGCCGATATGACTTTATTGCAACATGCAGAAATTGCAGATTGTGTTAAAACAGCGTCTGCTCTAAATTTTATGTGTTTGGCACTGCGGTTGCCATCTGATGTATCGGCTCTCTTTGGTACAGGTGAATGCTTGCGTGTTCCAAGTTGAATTCCATTCAACAGTATTTACCATCGAGAACATCCTTGTCAGCAAAGTGTTATTGGGTACTGTCCAGTTATCAACGCTCTACCCACAGACATTGCACCAGTCCACAATGTACTACAATATGCTGCTGCTATGGCAAAAAGTTACCGCAGCAAGACGTTGCTGTTGTTTTCGATCAAACTATTTATACCAAGGCTCAGGAAATTTTATAGAAAAGAGTGCCCACACTGTCCAACGTTGTTGCTCATATGGGAGGATTCCACACATCAATGACATTTTTAGCTATTCTTGGCAAGCGTTTTGGAGATGCTGGGCTTAGACAGTGTGCGAAATAACGGCCGGACATCGGACATTTACCGATTGAATGAAGCATTTGTCTGGCCATTCATGATTTCGCCAGACATTTTGTCCGGTGGTGTAGCGGCAGGTGTGGAATTCCGTATGAGCAACCCACATCCTCGCACATCCCAGTGTCATGTCAACAAACCTATTCTTCGCAATTGGTGCACGAAACAAATGCAAACAGCCACTCGTCGTACGTAGCTGAACATGTATTTTGTCAAATTCCGGATGTGGGCGCTCAAGTACACACGCTGGGGCTCCAAGGTGCGCAACAAAAATGCAGCGGACAGCCACGGGCCGTACACCATGAACGCGGCAGGATAGGAAACTCAGAGATACTTGCGTGTAATGTTTTCTGTAGGGGCTATAAGAACCTGAAGATGATTAGGTTGATAGGATAGCAAGAAATCTTTGAACTAAAAACTGCCACTAGCGTAGCGTAGTGCATGTTCTTGGAACGATTGCAGTTTCCACGTCTAGAGGTATGGCGCATATGCGGACGAAGGTGACGTTCTGAAACTCACTGGGTAGGACATGCCAACGGAAGTCAAAAGGGGAGGGGCTGGCTGCACGAGACCGGGCATGCAGAAATTTACACGGATGGGTTTGTAGCCAAGCAGGGCAGAGTCGAGAAAGCAATGAAAGTCTGTCTCTCTCTTCATTGCTATCTCAAACAAATGGCCACTTTTTAGTCAGACTTTTTTAGTAATTTGTCAGGTGAGTTGTACTAGTTGCATGCATATGACTCTTTATTAAAGGCATGCAACATCAAAGTGTCATCTAGAACCATGAAACCTAGCACTTGGTCAGGCATCCTCGAGCTAGCTGCAGTGGCAAGTGTCCTTTATCAACCTGTTCGTGTAGTGTATTTCAAGAGATTTGGTTTGGCAACACGAATACATGGACACGTGTACCAACCTTGAATTACTGCGGCAACCCATGATAATTGTCATGAATTGATGCACTACAGTAACCATCAACTAGATCTGAATGGGAAAACATATGCCTCCACTAGACCACTTTGTTCCTTGTGTTTGTATATCCAGTGTGATGGACTCGGATGTTGGAAAAAGATGTGGCGGGATCAGTGTGTGTACACGTTCGCTTGAATGTGTCATTGCTACACTCCTCGAGGAGGTGTTGGAAGGTCTTTACTCCCAAGCAGGTGTCCATTGGACCCGGCAAGAATGTATATAACCCTTGTGGTTGAAACTTTTGGTCTTTGGTTGTTTCACAGCCTCGACGTTTCGAAATCAATTGCACGGAGATCAGAACTGCATAACCACCTGACCGTTAGCCAAGCCACCTCACACCTCCATCAACAGTTGTCCATCAAACTTTGGGTTTATAATTGTTAGATAGTTTTAGAGAGACTAGCATTTGAGAGTAGGGAAGATATTTTTGGGTTAATTTGAGATAGTTATGTTGGGGTTGGGATTGGGAAACTATAGTAGAATAGAGAAAATGTATTGATAAGAAGAAAAAAATATGTATGATGAATTGTAAGTGATAAGTAGTATTTGCCAGGATTGGAATGTCCGACCAGACGTTTCTAATGTCCGGCAAATTTTAAATTGACAGGACATGATGTTCGGTGGTCAGTCAAAGACTATTTCGCACACTGTTAGGGATATTTTATTTGAAAGAGGAATTGTAAGTGCGGGATCAGTAGACGGTGTCCTTAATGGCAAACACTATAACCGGGCTATTCGGGCACACAGGACAGTTGCTGAAGCGTTGTTTCGTTTTCACTGGTTACAGTTTGAGGAACATATAAAGAACACTCAACTTGATCTGCTAGTTTTCAAGGGGCTAATGAATGAGGTTCGTACGCAATTATCACCGACATCAATTGCTTCCGTTCTTTCTAATGACAAATTTAACGCAATCGAGTCGTGTTACCGTCAATTTTGTTCCGTAAATGTATCTCCAACAGCTTCACTCTGGATGTCATACATAGACATGGTATTCCTACTGCTAAGATTTGTTTGTGCAACACGTGAAGCTCAATGGGATTTGCATCTGCAGTGTATTCGTGAAATCTTGCCGTGGACTTTTGCATATGATCGTGTCAACTATGCTCATTATTTGTCATTTGACTATTATGAGATGAGCTGTTTGCCAGTAACTCATCCAGATGCATATAACCAGATGCAACGTGGTGAGTTTGCAGTACAAAGGTCGGACCGTTCCTTTTTACAAGTTGCCATTAATCATGCTATAGAGCAGAGCATAAACCGAGTCATGAAGACTAGTGGAGGTGTTATCGGCATTAGTCAGCAAACTGGGGCTGTGCATCGGTGGATTCTAAGTGCCCACCATTGATCAGCGTTTACACGCCAGTGTAGACAACTAGCTGCTCGTTCTTCCAAAGAAACTGATGATGCACTTGACGCAAATTTGGCAAGTCAACAACTGTCAGCAGAATCACGTAAAGACGAAAACGATGTTAAGACTGTGAATGCGTTTCTTGTCTGCTTAGGAGTTAATCTGTTTGCTGATAAATCAGATGATTTCGTCAGTCTTTGCTCTGGAGTAACCGCTCCCTGTGAAGTAAAGATGATCTCTTATTGGCTTGCAGCAAGGTCGAGGCAAAAATGACCCAGTTCTTTCAACAACGTTTGCTTAGCGATGACGTAGACTTTTTTGGCGTCTTAGAGAAACTAAAGTTGAAACGTTTACGACTGTGCTGCATCCACCAAAAGCAAATATCATTCGTTCAGTGGTACCTCGGTCCGACAGATCATTGTTTTCGCGACTGATAGTTGTAAGCCAGACAAGATCATTAAAGCTTGAAGAGGTGTTCTGCTTTGAACTTAGCACTCTTCCAT
The DNA here is from genome assembly GCF_963422355.1 of Corticium candelabrum. Taxonomy (NCBI): domain Eukaryota; kingdom Metazoa; phylum Porifera; class Homoscleromorpha; order Homosclerophorida; family Plakinidae; genus Corticium; species Corticium candelabrum. The sequence continues at coordinate 4,977,735 of NC_085092.1, read as the reverse complement.
GGTCACTAGCTACTGTTGATGGAGGGCTTCAAAAGACAGCCAAGTCCAAGATGATACCTTTACTGGAAAAATACGTCATTCCTGTACAATTTCCATTAAATGCTACAGTGATATTTGACGGATGGCTCTTCTACAAGCTACCACTCCTTCCAGAACAACTTACGCTCATCTTGCTCTTCAGCTCTTTACTTGCATTACCCAAGGTACTCATACTGGAAATCGGATTGACTTTGTGATTGATCGTTATCTGAATTTATCAATCAAAAATTGGGAGAGAAATTGCCGCACATCATTTGTCACGCCTGCTGTGATCCAAATACAGCATCGTCACCAGAAGCTTCCTCGCGACTGGAAAAGGTTCTTGGCAGCTGCAGCAAATAAAATTGCTCTTGTTGATTTTCTGTTTAAGGAATGGCAGCTCCCAGAATACGCCCCAGAATACGCGCGTCTCCTTAATGGCAAGTGTGTATTTGTGTGTCAAGGCAGCAATTGCTCAAGGTTTACTACAAACGATGCTGTGACGATCACTGAACATTTGATTCCAGCACTTTTGTGCAGTGCAGAAGAAACAGACACCCGAATGTTTTTGCACGCCAACCATGCAGCAAAGACGGGAGCATCTCGCATTGTCATCCGTTCACCAGATAGCGACGTTTTAGTGATAGGCTGCTCTGTCGCACATCAGATCCTGGCAGAGATAATATGGCAGACAGGTACAAGAATCGAAGGCGCTGCATCAGCATGACAGCTATTGCTTGTTGACTAGGAGAAGATGTGTGTAAAGCACTTCCGGGATTGCATGCCTTTACTGGATGCAACAGCACTAGTGCTTTCTTCGGCCAGGGCAAAAGCACAGCTTTTGAACTTGTCAAAAATGGAACTGGGCACACTATGCAAGAACTGGGATGTCAACCGACAGTTTCTCGTGAACTGCTCCGACTCTGTGAGGAATTTACATCTAAGATGTACAGTAAGAAGATTTTTGCAAACGGTGTAAACGATATCCGGTACAAGCTTTGAGTGCAGAATCCTTGCAATGACTCAATGCTGCTGCCTCCCACAATTGATGCCCTCAGTCATCGTGTAAATAGAACAAACTGTCAAGCACTTTTGTGGCGAAACGCTATGATTACAGACTATCAAGCACCTACACCAAATGGCTGCGGCTGGGAAGTCAAAAATTCCTTGCTCAACATCGTATGGATGACAAATCTGACAGCTCCTGCAGCATTGTTACAGCTTACTCATTGCAGTTTTGCCAAAGGTTGCGAGAACAGACGTTGCTCCTGCGTGAAGAGCTCTTTTCCTTGCACTGCAGGGTATACATGCATGGACTGTAAGAATGACAAGCCTATCAATAAATCTAGAGATAATGACGGCGACGGTGATGAATGTGAAGCCACTTGTAGACTTACAATGAACAGCAGCAGTGATAGTGAGTAATTAGACATTGTAGCGGTACAGAGAGACTATATAGCCCTCTCCACATATATCATATATTTGATCTCCTAATTTAATTGATCAAATTTCTGTTTTAATAAAGCTTATCAACCATACCTAAAAGTTTTTAAATGCAAACCACACTTGTTTTTTGCATTTTAAAATTTAATTTTTAAAAAAAAATTTAATTAAAACACCCTGTTTTCATCAACTTTGGACGCTCTGATGCAAAAATAGACTTAATTTTCGTAATCACCACAAAAAAGTGCATATGATAGGCTAGAAAGTAATTGGTTTGCCATGGGTTGCACGGAAAAGTCACAATTGTGGACTTGGCCCACGGACTATAACAGTTCAAGTGTGGGATGAGTATTGATATAATTCCCCTGGGTAAGGAACTTGCACACAATTGCCTATCCCATCGTTTACTCAGAAGTTGAGTACGTACAATGTGCAATGCAATGAGTACGTGGTCATTGACTGGAGTGGACAAAATCACTGATTCTGGCAATCCCATTGCAACATCCAGATTAGATCAAGACTTGCATTTTAGGTTTCAGAAGTTGTTGCATTATTATCAGTCCTCCTGTGAGTGTCTCGCTATTAAAGTTTCAGGTGGATTGTTTGCTATGTGATGTAGATGTGTGTGTGTGTGTGTGTGTGTGTGTGTGTGTGTGTGTGTGTGTGTGTGTGTGTGTGTGTGTGTGTGTGTGTGTGTGTGTGTGTGTGTGTGTGTGTGTGTGTGTGTGTGTGTGTGTGTGTGTGTGTGTGTGTGTGTGTGTGTGTGTGTGTGTGTGTGTGTGTGTGTGTGTGTGTGTGTGTGTGTGTGTGTGTGTGTGTGTGTGTGTGTGTGTGTGTGTGTGTGTGTGTGTGTGTGTGTGTGTGTGTGTGTGTGTGTGTGTGTGTGTGTGTGTGTGTGTGTGTGTGTGTGTGTGTGTGTGTGTGTGTGTGTGTGTGTGTGTGTGTGTGTGTGTGTGTGTGTGTGTGTGTGTGTGTGTGTGTGTGTGTGTGTGTGTGTGTGTGTGTGTGTGTGTGTGTGTGTGTGTGTGTGTGTGTGTGTGTGTGTGTGTGTGTGTGTGTGTGTGTGTGTGTGTGTGTGTGTGTGTGTGTGTGTGTGTGTGTGTGTGTGTGTGTGTGTGTGTGTGTGTGTGTGTGTGTGTGTGTGTGTGTGTGTGTGTGTGTGTGTGTGTGTGTGTGTGTGTGTGTGTGTGTGTGTGTGTGTGTGTGTGTGTGTGTGTGTGTGTGTGTGTGTGTGTGTGTGTGTGTGTGTGTGTGTGTGTGTGTGTGTGTGTGTGTGTGTGTGTGTGTGTGTGTGTGTGTGTGTGTGTGTGTGTGTGTGTGTGTGTGTGTGTGTGTGTGTGTGTGTGTGTGTGTGTGTGTGTGTGTGTGTGTGTGTGTGTGTGTGTGTGTGTGTGTGTGTGTGTGTGTGTGTGTGTGTGTGTGTGTGTGTGTGTGTGTGTGTGTGTGTGTGTGTGTGTGTGTGTGTGTGTGTGTGTGTGTGTGTGTGTGTGTGTGTGTGTGTGTGTGTGTGTGTGTGTGTGTGTGTGTGTGTGTGTGTGTGTGTGTGTGTGTGTGTGTGTGTGTGTGTGTGTGTGTGTGTGTGTGTGTGTGTGTGTGTGTGTGTGTGTGTGTGTGTGTGTGTGTGTGTGTGTGTGTGTGTGTGTGTGTGTGTGTGTGTGTGTGTGTGTGTGTGTGTGTGTGTGTGTGTGTGTGTGTGTGTGTGTGTGTGTGTGTGTGTGTGTGTGTGTGTGTGTGTGTGTGTGTGTGTGTGTGTGTGTGTGTGTGTGTGTGTGTGTGTGTGTGTGTGTGTGTGTGTGTGTGTGTGTGTGTGTGTGTGTGTGTGTGTGTGTGTGTGTGTGTGTGTGTGTGTGTGTGTGTGTGTGTGTGTGTGTGTGTGTGTGTGTGTGTGTGTGTGTGTGTGTGTGTGTGTGTGTGTGTGTGTGTGTGTGTGTGTGTGTGTGTGTGTGTGTGTGTGTGTGTGTGTGTGTGTGTGTGTGTGTGTGTGTGTGTGTGTGTGTGTGTGTGTGTGTGTGTGTGTGTGTGTGTGTGTGTGTGTGTGTGTGTGTGTGTGTGTGTGTGTGTGTGTGTGTGTGTGTGTGTGTGTGTGTGTGTGTGTGTGTGTGTGTGTGTGTGTGTGTGTGTGTGTGTGTGTGTGTGTGTGTGTGTGTGTGTGTGTGTGTGTGTGTGTGTGTGTGTGTGTGTGTGTGTGTGTGTGTGTGTGTGTGTGTGTGTGTGTGTGTGTGTGTGTGTGTGTGTGTGTGTGTGTGTGTGTGTGTGTGTGTGTGTGTGTGTGTGTGTGTGTGTGTGTGTGTGTGTGTGTGTGTGTGTGTGTGTGTGTGTGTGTGTGTGTGTGTGTGTGTGTGTGTGTGTGTGTGTGTGTGTGTGTGTGTGTGTGTGTGTGTGTGTGTGTGTGTGTGTGTGTGTGTGTGTGTGTGTGTGTGTGTGTGTGTGTGTGTGTGTGTGTGTGTGTGTGTGTGTGTGTGTGTGTGTGTGTGTGTGTGTGTGTGTGTGTGTGTGTGTGTGTGTGTGTGTGTGTGTGTGTGTGTGTGTGTGTGTGTGTGTGTGTGTGTGTGTGTGTGTGTGTGTGTGTGTGTGTGTGTGTGTGTGTGTGTGTGTGTGTGTGTGTGTGTGTGTGTGTGTGTGTGTGTGTGTGTGTGTGTGTGTGTGTGTGTGTGTGTGTGTGTGTGTGTGTGTGTGTGTGTGTGTGTGTGTGTGTGTGTGTGTGTGTGTGTGTGTGTGTGTGTGTGTGTGTGTGTGTGTGTGTGTGTGTGTGTGTGTGTGTGTGTGTGTGTGTGTGTGTGTGTGTGTGTGTGTGTGTGTGTGTGTGTGTGTGTGTGTGTGTGTGTGTGTGTGTGTGTGTGTGTGTGTGTGTGTGTGTGTGTGTGTGTGTGTGTGTGTGTGTGTGTGTGTGTGTGTGTGTGTGTGTGTGTGTGTGTGTGTGTGTGTGTGTGTGTGTGTGTGTGTGTGTGTGTGTGTGTGTGTGTGTGTGTGTGTGTGTGTGTGTGTGTGTGTGTGTGTGTGTGTGTGTGTGTGTGTGTGTGTGTGTGTGTGTGTGTGTGTGTGTGTGTGTGTGTGTGTGTGTGTGTGTGTGTGTGTGTGTGTGTGTGTGTGTGTGTGTGTGTGTGTGTGTGTGTGTGTGTGTGTGTGTGTGTGTGTGTGTGTGTGTGTGTGTGTGTGTGTGTGTGTGTGTGTGTGTGTGTGTGTGTGTGTGTGTGTGTGTGTGTGTGTGTGTGTGTGTGTGTGTGTGTGTGTGTGTGTGTGTGTGTGTGTGTGTGTGTGTGTGTGTGTGTGTGTGTGTGTGTGTGTGTGTGTGTGTGTGTGTGTGTGTGTGTGTGTGTGTGTGTGTGTGTGTGTGTGTGTGTGTGTGTGTGTGTGTGTGTGTGTGTGTGTGTGTGTGTGTGTGTGTGTGTGTGTGTGTGTGTGTGTGTGTGTGTGTGTGTGTGTGTGTGTGTGTGTGTGTGTGTGTGTGTGTGTGTGTGTGTGTGTGTGTGTGTGTGTGTGTGTGTGTGTGTGTGTGTGTGTGTGTGTGTGTGTGTGTGTGTGTGTGTGTGTGTGTGTGTGTGTGTGTGTGTGTGTGTGTGTGTGTGTGTGTGTGTGTGTGTGTGTGTGTGTGTGTGTGTGTGTGTGTGTGTGTGTGTGTGTGTGTGTGTGTGTGTGTGTGTGTGTGTGTGTGTGTGTGTGTGTGTGTGTGTGTGTGTGTGTGTGTGTGTGTGTGTGTGTGTGTGTGTGTGTGTGTGTGTGTGTGTGTGTGTGTGTGTGTGTGTGTGTGTGTGTGTGTGTGTGTGTGTGTGTGTGTGTGTGTGTGTGTGTGTGTGTGTGTGTGTGTGTGTGTGTGTGTGTGTGTGTGTGTGTGTGTGTGTGTGTGTGTGTGTGTGTGTGTGTGTGTGTGTGTGTGTGTGTGTGTGTGTGTGTGTGTGTGTGTGTGTGTGTGTGTGTGTGTGTGTGTGTGTGTGTGTGTGTGTGTGTGTGTGTGTGTGTGTGTGTGTGTGTGTGTGTGTGTGTGTGTGTGTGTGTGTGTGTGTGTGTGTGTGTGTGTGTGTGTGTGTGTGTGTGTGTGTGTGTGTGTGTGTGTGTGTGTGTGTGTGTGTGTGTGTGTGTGTGTGTGTGTGTGTGTGTGTGTGTGTGTGTGTGTGTGTGTGTGTGTGTGTGTGTGTGTGTGTGTGTGTGTGTGTGTGTGTGTGTGTGTGTGTGTGTGTGTGTGTGTGTGTGTGTGTGTGTGTGTGTGTGTGTGTGTGTGTGTGTGTGTGTGTGTGTGTGTGTGTGTGTGTGTGTGTGTGTGTGTGTGTGTGTGTGTGTGTGTGTGTGTGTGTGTGTGTGTGTGTGTGTGTGTGTGTGTGTGTGTGTGTGTGTGTGTGTGTGTGTGTGTGTGTGTGTGTGTGTGTGTGTGTGTGTGTGTGTGTGTGTGTGTGTGTGTGTGTGTGTGTGTGTGTGTGTGTGTGTGTGTGTGTGTGTGTGTGTGTGTGTGTGTGTGTGTGTGTGTGTGTGTGTGTGTGTGTGTGTGTGTGTGTGTGTGTGTGTGTGTGTGTGTGTGTGTGTGTGTGTGTGTGTGTGTGTGTGTGTGTGTGTGTGTGTGTGTGTGTGTGTGTGTGTGTGTGTGTGTGTGTGTGTGTGTGTGTGTGTGTGTGTGTGTGTGAGAGAGTGGTAATGCTGCATTCTTCAGACGAACCCAGGTCTCTTTTCTCTTCTCAGACTAGTTGCGCACGTCATCAGTGATTCAGTCCAGATGGTTTGATCTATTAGAGAGAGGTAGAAATTCACAAGCCTTATGGATAGAAAATTTAAAGGTGGCCCACAGAGCATTTTGAGAAGAGGACTGATTCAATTCACTAAGCACCTCGGCTAAGGCAGATGGATAGCCAGCTCTGCAAGTCGAGGAGATGTTAGTGGTTCGGTAGCGTATGTTACCTGTTTGCCTCCGCTTGACCTTGATTTCAAAGAGCAAGGAAGACATGACGAGTTCATGATCAGACTCCTGAAGAGTTGATCGATACACACGAGTGTCCAGTACGCATGTATGGAAAAGTTTGTTGACGAGAACATAGTCAATCATCTGGTCGTCTATTTGGATCTGTCACCATTTCTGAATCAGGTGACTTGGTGGGGTAATTTATGCTGAAACCATGTGTTGGGAATTATTAGCTGATTGCTAGCACAAATGTCCAGCAGTCGTACATCATTTTCATTACACTCTCGAATGCCGTGAGGACCAATGACTGAATTCCAAGAGGAATGATCGGAGCCCACACGAGCATTAAAGTGACCCAATATGACCAGCAGGTCAGAAGGAGGAACAGAGGACACAGTATCCTGTAATTGATTGTATTTGCAAGGCCATAGCCCAGGAAGCGAGGATCATCGCAAGGAGGTTGCACGACACAATCCCCACGTGGAGGCATTTTGATAGAGAATTTACGCCTTCTACAGAAGACGTATTCTAAGCCAACTTCAATCAATCTAGTTGCTGAAGATGGTACGAGTTTAAGTAACGGTAAGGGAAAGTTGAATCGTTGTGTCAAACATTTCAGGGGTGGTGAATTGCCCAATTAACATCAATGCTGTCTCCATCAATGATAGTTCTATTGTGTCTTCCTTATCCACCTCATCTTCGTCAAAGAGGAGATCAAATCAGCCACCTCACAGTTGAGATCGGGAAAAGCACCTGGTATATGATGGAACCTTAGAGATGCTCAGTTTGGGTGAGGATGTGACTATTCAGTGGCTAAAATCTATGTTTGATGTCATTTTGGCGACTGAATTAGTTTTGGCAGACTGGCATAGTCAACTTCTTGTGCCTCTGCACAAGAAATGAATCCGTACCATCTGTGACAACAACCGTGGTATTACCCTTTTAAGCATACCTGGTAAGGTGTTTGCCAAAGCTATCCTAAATCGGCACAAACCCAGAGCAGGACAACTTCTCCATGAAAGCCAGTGTGGTTTCCGTCGCGGTAGAGGTTGTGCTGACCAATTTTTTTTCTCTTCTGGTATTGACGGAGAGAGTACGAGAATATGACCATCCCATCTATGCTTGTTTTATTGATTTAAAAAGAGGCATATGATTCGGTCAACCGCAATACTCTTTGGCACATCCTTCATTATTCGTATCGGTTGCCTCCCAAGTTGCTGGCCATTATTCGTTCCCTACACGAGAACAGGGGCTTTGACAGCTGTGACTGAATATGTCACGACAAGTCAAGATTTTGGTTTATGACTGAGTATTCCAAAAACTAAGGTGGTCGCTGCAGGTAGGGAGTTATGTTCCAAAGATTGCAGTTGCATACAATATAAACACGGTAACATTGAATACGAGCAAGATTTCACGTATGTTGGATCCACACCTGAAGCTTCAGGAAATTAGACTTGAATGTCGATTGCAGAGTTACAAAGCATCTAAAGCATTGGCGCTTTGCGTAAAACTGTGTTTGAGGATAAAAATTTGAGTACATTAACAAAATACAAAGTATAGAATGCCTGTATCTGTCTGTCTGTTCATCTGTATGTCTGTTTGACTGTCTCTGTCTGTCTGTCTGTCTGTCTGTCTCAATACATATATTCCATTTAAATCAAACGTTTACATCATGAGCATCTGTCTGTCGGTCTGTTTGTCTGTTTTATCTTCCATCTCTCTGTCTGTCTTCATCGTATATCATGAAACAATAAGACTGGGAGATCCTGGCACTGTAAACGTAGCACTTATAACATGACCTTCCAGTATACAATGGTTATGGGCATTTGGCTCGAATGCCCAACCATTGAATTCCCAAGATGTGCTCCTCTGGGTGGCTATCAGAAAGACGTTGAGAAGGTGGCCCTAGAAAACGCTGGAAAGACATAATTAGGAAAGACCTAAACGATCTGAAGATTCCAGGAAGCTCTTCGTATGACTTAGCAAATAGATCAAGATCTGGTTGGAGAGAGCATTACTGTGCCTGCCTGGAGTCTATTCAATTGTCATATGGCAATGTTGATTTACAAGCTGTTGTGTGCTGTGACTGTCTCAGATGTCAGACACATTAGTGAGTTGAATTCAAATTAGTATATGAATGTTGTATTGGCTTTTCTTTGTACAGAAAGTCAATACTGCATGTGATCATTGTTTACAATACCGTATAAGATGAAACATTGGTGGGAATTTACATTGGCGGTTTGCTAAGAAATTAACGGACAAAGCATATTGACCGATTTTATTTTGGCGGTCGACATCGTTGTTTGATAACTGATGTAAGTCTTAGATAAGTGGTCATGAAGGAGTTTGTGGTGACAGCTGTGTTTGTGGCTCACATTTCCCTAACTTACTGGTCTCCAACTACTGCATAGTGATGAAGAACTGCTGTGTCAGTGCAAAGAACGTGACTCGCGTGAACCTGACAGTCCAGCTTCATCCATAGCCTCATGGCCTCATTCATATGCACAACAGACGGCAAGCAGGGACTCATCGGCGTGATGTACTAGCCTCGTCCCCAGACTCTCTCGCGCTAGTCTTGTCCGGTGCCCGTATGACTATTCCAGGTGCGAGAGAGTCTGGGATCATCCCGCCTACTTCCTGCCATATCTCCTTACCAAATGCTCACTAAGTGTCACCCCCAACGTCATCAACTGTCACCCCAAACGTCATCAAGTGTCCCGTAACTTCAAAATCAGATTAGCGTTAGTCTAATCCAATAAACGTATCACAGTGGATGCTATGATGGTGTTTGTGGCATATCCAGCACTTGCAGACAACTGAAGCATGTTGAAAAGGTAAGTCTATGGAGTGTTGGTGACGGGTGTCGTGTAGGCTTGTGGTCTGAGATTTACAATTGGCGGAGTGATGACTTTCTAGCTAGTTCACACGCGGCCATTAGCATTTGTGCGCAGACTAGACTCTGTAGCAAAAAAGCGCGCAATGGCAAGGGAAGGGGTTGATCTTGACATGAAACTACCGTCTGGAGGGTCAACTTGAAGCTTCCAGGGCTATTCTTTCGCGAAAAGATGTATTTGATTTCATACTTGAAGACTTCTCGAAGGGTAGACGGTAGTTTTTGTCTATTGTGACATTATTATTTGAGTTGATGCTGTTTCGGTCAGTGAGTAAAGCTTGATATGGTTGAGCAGTTACGAGGGAGTATCAGGAGTTAATCCTCATCTCATCACTTGCAGGAACTGGGTAACGGGAATTTCCAAAACAGTGGCCAGCCTAAAGACCGCCCACTGGGCAATTTTTTGAAAATTGTACTTATTTACAGCCCATGGGCCACTAATGTGAATCAAGATTGTGGTGTGCAATTCAACGTCGGCGCCCAAAGTTGGTCAATATTCTGAGACTGTATTAGTAACATGCGTTACCATACTATAGTGCACATACAGGTTTGGCAACCAGACAGCATTCTTACACTCTGGATAATCCGATTAACGAAGGAACCTCTAAATATATATCTGACAAGAAGCTTAGGAGGGCCATAAGGTCTGGTCGCACTCGTAAAGGAGCACTGTCTCGATTGCTCTCATACTCCAGAATGTCGCACTCACTTGAAAATAGATCATTTTTTAAGTTTAGTAAATATAGAAAGTTTTAGTAAAAGTTTAGGTTAGGCAGCTGTAAAGCATTAATATGCGAAGTGTATATTAGGTAGGCTATAATGAAGACGATTGAGTCTCGTTTGCCCTGATACCCAGTGTTTTGTGCCAAGTCACATGACCTAGATGTTTAAGTAAGTACGTTGTAGGAAACCTTGCAAGATATGGCGAAGCCATGAGGTTGCAAGAAAAGTATCTGGACAACATTGTGTGCCATTGAAAAAACGAGAAGCGCATCTAATAAGTGAAGATACTCTCAGAAGGCTGATTGACATGAAAGGACAGCTGCAAATGTAGACGTACAGCTTGGTGATCGACTTCATGCTGAATCACGTTTCTAGGTAATCATTTTAGCCTCAATCTATCACCAGTGTTCTAGTACATGTCTAGACATGATCAGATGTAGTCACCTTGACTGTCGTGCTGCCGTATCTAGTCAGCGTCATTTAGACGTAATCACCTGGTTGCTATCCTAGTCTGTTTATACAAAAACTAAACTTGATTCGTCTTTCAAGTGAAGCTAGGAAAGCATGTTAGCTAATCTAAACTGTGCGAACAGAGTGATGTAACCCAACAAGTGCAAGGCTTGGGTGTGGCAGCAAGCATACGCATAAATCTGGACGTTGCAAGATGTGCCTCACACTTGCCTACTCTGTGGTACTCAAGTCAATCTGCCAATTTCCAGAGTTTCCTACGAACCACTTGGACGCTTATTTGAGAACGAATATTCTTCCATAAAATTCCCATATTCTGTATTGCTGCCCTGGGTGCTGTTTTTGGAATTTCCAGGTAGTTATGGAATGCTGGCATACTATTTCAATGTTTTGTTTGCATTTCTTCAAATCACATTCAACTGTGTAGTTGCATATTTTAGTGATACTACTTGGCTTTTAGTTATCTATTGGAATCTAATTGATGCATGTGTGTATGTTATGGCTGTTGTGCATTTACTATTGTAAATAACTGTTGTCATCACTTTTTCGTAGGTGCTATTGATCGTCTGGGTCCATCTGTGAAATCTGATTACGAAAATGCTTTGAAAAAGGGGGAGTTACCAATACTACGAGGAAACATCGATATGTTTGGTGAAGAAGATGCCGGCAAGTCTTCTCTTGGAGATTCTTATTTGGACGAGCCATTTATTGATAAGAGGGAAAGCACAAGAGGAGCACACGTGAAAGTGATGAGAATTGGAGGCGGTTCGAACACGAACTGGAAGGAACTAAAACCAGAAGACAAAGAACAGATCATTGATCAAGTTTTGGTCAGAGGCTATCATGAGTATGTTGAAAAGCGTCGAGAAGGGGCAGCAGACAGTAGAGAAGAAGTAACACAAGACGACGAGGGAGATTCTGTCATCGAGCAGACAAGTCAACCAGCCGAACAACATCCGTCGAGTAGTAGCAACACTGTAGCTTTAACAACAGAGAGACAGACAACCAGACGAGAAGGCAGCATCACAGTATTGAAGAAGTCGCTACACGATTTTCTGTTCTCCACAGAACTAACCGAGGTGCAAGCAGCATTTGCAGATCTACTGCGTCGTGACAAGGCTGAATTAGAGAAAAGTAAAATGATGATGTTGATCACATTGTGTGATCGTGGCGGTCAAGAGCGGTTTCTGATGACGCACGCAGCACTGATGGCAGACAGCAGTGACTACAGTGCAACCGCTTACATGATAGTGATGGATGGAACAAAGAGTCTTGCAGATCCCATACCTCAATGTTTGTTCCGACCAAAACAAGGAAGCGAACAGTTGGTGATGGAACGGTTTGGTCCTAAGACGAGACGTGAGCTGTTGGCTTACCACATGAATTGCATCAAGATGGCTCATCCATCAGTGAGTGAGGGTCCTTTTCTCGGTCAGGACTATGTCAAGCGAGCACCAGTCACATTTGCAGTGTCCACTCGAGAAGACGAAACAAAGAACATGGATCCAAAATTTTTAGAGGAACAAGAAGAAATACTGCAAGATGTGGTGCAGAAGAACAAATTTGGTGAGCACATGGTGTTGGCAGAGAAAAATCCGAATAAACTGACTTTTCGTGTTGACAACACACGATCTGGCACCAAGAATCCTGATCCGGTGGTGATGAAGGTGAAGGAGATATTTGTAGCAATGGTACGGTCACTGTGGAGTCAACGTCAGGCTATTCCTTTGCCGTGGGCAGTTCTGGATAAATTGTTGGGCAGAGTGTCTCAACTGGCAGGCAATGAAGGCAAAATACTCGACATCGATGAAGTCTGTGAGTTGGCTCGAAAATTCTGTGATATTGTAACAGTTGGAGAATGTCGATCGGCACTGAAATATTTGTCAAGTTTGAGCACGATTGCATTCTATTCCAATGTAAGTGAGTTAGAAAGAAAGGTTTTCACTGATCTACAATGGCTGGTCAATGTCCTCACTGTGTTTGTGAACATCTTTGATAAGAAATACATTCCTTCATATTTGTGGAACGATATTGAGAAAGTGGAGAAGGAAGGATTGATGTCCTGGCGTTTGGCTCAGTATTTGCTAGAGAACGAAGGAGTCAACGAGAATCAGTTTGTGGCCATCCTTCAAGTGATGCACCTATTCGACATCATCTGTCCCATGAATACGTCACCGGAGATGCCGAAGTCTGTCTTGGCAGTTGGGCAGTCATTTTTCATTCCCTGCTTGTTGGCACAAATATATGAGAGGCAGATGGTATGGCAACAGAATGTCGGTTCTACTCGGTTTCCTCCATCTCTGATTTTTCGTCCCGAGGGATTTGATGCGACTCCCGAGGTGATCTACTTTCGCCTGGTGTCTCGTTGTGCCAGTGAATATGCCCATTGTCCCATGCTGAAAAGAAGATATGCTGTCTTCCATGTGAATGATGATCTTGAGCTCGATCTGGAACTGGTTTATCATAAACTGCGTTACATTATTGCTACTGTCGACTTTCCAGATGATGAAATTTGTATGAATGAGCTGAAACAACAATGTAGCATTACTCGTTGTTTTCTTATTCGTCAGCTAAATGAGGTCAAGAAAAGAGGATTGGATGGCATCAAATTTACTGTTTGTGTTAAACCTCCACCAACTGAAGCTGAAGTAGCTGATTTAATAGACGACGATTGTCTGGTGTGCATTGATGAATATCCACAACAAAGAAGTTTGATAAACCGGAAGAATGAGCGTGTGCCACGAAAGCAGTTTCCTACTTTGGATCTCTGGTTTAATGACGCAGAGAAAGTCTCTGGTAAGTGTGATTATTTTGTGATCATTGGATTGTTATATTGCTGATGTGATGTTACAGATTTTGCAATTGGACGTGATGCAAGACAACAAGACGAGCCACAGACAAGTGAGTAGTTTGCTGTGTGAGATCTAGTTTGTGTCATTGTTACATAACACGTGAAACATTAGGGTAAAGTAGCCCGGTTGGTCATGTGACGTTTGACCTACGGACCTGCTAGGCAACGGCATAACACTTGGCCAAATAAATAATGAAACTTATTTATTACCCGCACCATAGGATTTTGCTATGATTTAGCTAAGAATAGTTGTGTATATAACTATCTCTTCCTTATCATCTGCTGATTTGATGTGTAGTTATACAATGTGATCTGTTTGTCCAGGCCACTTGCCTGATTTTGAGACATTGAGAGATGCTGTTAAATTGCGAGTAGCGATGTATATAAGTTATTACTAGCAATTTATCTTGTTCTTTATGGGATATCTCTTTTCAGCAGTTAAATGTTCTGCTTGTTTTTGGCCTTTGAAATTGACACTGCTATGGTTGCTATTGTTTTTTTATTATTTTTTCATGTCAAGCACATTGGAAAACAATTATAGTGAGCATAATGTACAAAGTTAGAGAACATTTGCTAGAGGTAATGCTGGTAATCTGTGGTTTTCAATTTTTATTCTAGATGTTGGAAAAGGAGATGATGAACAGCAGGACATAAAAGAACCGCTAAAGAAGAAGAAAAAATTGATGGTAAAGGAAGTATCAGGTGAGTGTGACCATTTGTGGTATTTGTTGTGTGAGATCTCGTTTGTCATTGTTTAGTTAAGAAGTAATTGTGTATACAAATATTTCTTACTTATATGATGTTGATTGGATGTGTGGTTATACAATTAATGTAATGTGTTTGTGTGTAGGATACTCACTTGATTTTGATACAGTGAGAGATGCTGTTGTTAAATATGGCTGTAACCAGTGGTACGAGATTGGACTCAAATTGGGACTAAAAGGCGATAATATCAAAGGAGAAACTCATGAAATACCTTTTCCCACTGGAAAGTTGTTGGCTGTCATTGAGGCAAAAAGGAGGCAAGATGGAAAAGTGAAAACAGCAGAGGACTTGTTGAGGGCATGTTATTGCATACCCATACCAATTGACAAAGAAGTCGAAGATGAATTGAAGAAAGGTGAGATTTTAGGTGAATGTGAACAAGTGGATTGACTTTGACAAACTTTGCTGTCATTATTTAGAGAGAAAAAGGTAGGCGAGTAGCAACAGGAGGCAATGATGGAAGTGAACACAATTGCAGTAGTATTGTTGATATCACTATGGTATATTGACATTTATATTTATCAAAAGAAAGAATTGTAAATGTTTCTGTTGCATTTTTTATGAAATACAATTGATTGTTTGAATGGTGTGTATATGATATCACTGCATGTGTCTGTGTAAATCACTGATTCGAATATGTTTACAACCAGAATTTACAATCGACAGAGGCCACCAGTGAGACAAACATCCGTAATATAGCACAAACCAAACATACTTAAAAACAATATCAAACATAAAGTGCACATAAAGTTAGACTATAAAGTTCATCATCAATAACGTTCAACCAACATGGCGTGTCCCTGCAAGTAAGTCATCATACAAAATGAAGTCGTGACTCTCTGTGAAATCTCTTAGATACTTACGTGTCCTCCAGCAGCACAAGCAGCGACGAGTGCCAACTTTCCGTCTTCTTTTCGTAGTCGATGAGCTGCTGTTGTCACCAGACGAACGCCGGTGGCTCCGAACGGATGTCCAATAGACAGAGACCCGCCCCAGAGATTCATCTTTTCAACAGGCAACAACCCAAGCTAAGCCCCAATAAAAGACAACAAATTAATAATATAAAATAATTACAAAATATATTAATTAATTGTAAATAAACATTAATTATAGTAATTTCATATCAAAATAAATTTGTTGATATCAACCTTCTTTCTAGACATGTGAGTCTGACAAAACCAGTCGGAGTCCATGGCCTTCATGTTAGCTAAGAGTTGGCCCTAAACAAATATGTTGTGAAAGTGAGTGTGTGACATATGTGAGAGATCGGTGTGAGTGCTCACTGCAAATGCTTCGTGATATTCGAACACGTCGATGTCGTTCAGCGTTAGCTTTTTCTTGTCAAGCAGCTTGGGAGTGGCATATGCTGGGCTGTTGGACATTATGCAGTCGAATTGAAAGTATGAAGTTACGTACAATGTGCAGATTACCCGAGTAATAATTGATCTTTGGGATCTTGTGCAACGTACACAAAGTCTCTGCATTACGATGGGCATCAATTAGCAACTAAAAGTTGTTGAAAACGTTTCACAAAATTTGAAACTGACACATGAACATGCAGACAGACTGATAGACAAACTGATACACAGACTAATAAACAGACTCATAGACAGACTGATAGACAGACTGATAGGCAGATTGATAGACAGACTGATAAAGACAGGCTGATAGACAGACAGACAGACTGACACACAGACTGGTAAACAGACTGACAAAACAGGCTGACAGACAGACTGATAGACAGACTGACAAAACAGACTAACAGACAGACTGACTGACAGACTGACAGACTGACTAACAGACTGATAGACAGACTGCCAGACAGACTGATAGACAAACTGACAGACAGACTGACAAGACAGACTGTCAGACAGACTAACTAACAGACTGACTGACAGACTGACTGACAGAGGAACTGAATGACAAACTAATAGACAGACAAATACACAAACAAATATATAAACAAACAAGACAAACTAATGTACATACATATAAACAAAGAAAGTAAAGTTAATTAATTAAGCACAAGTAAACAAACAAACAAAAATACACAAACAAAATGCAGATACGTACAGAGCAGAGATAAATATACGAGTCTGTAAGTCTGTACATTAGTTTGTCATTTAGTTTATTTGTCTATCAGTCTGTTTGTTAGTTTGTCTGTGTGTCTATGTGTCAGTTTCAGATATTTGCACACACACACACACACACACACACACACACACACACACACACACACACACACACACACACACACACACACACACACACACACACACACACACACACCTCAAATAAGCAAGCGGTTTATAACCCAGAGCGAGCGCCTTCTCTTCACTCATAATAAGACACGCTGAAGCACCATCAGTCTACACAAACAATCATCATAACAAATGGCACCATATTTCGTCGCCACTACACTGCAGCATGTCCTCACAAGAAATGATGCATTAGCCGGAGTGACAGTGCCGTGTGGCTTGACAAACGCAGGCTTCAACTTCGACACTTTGTCGATTGTTGACACACGAATGCCATTGTCTCTACTCACATATTTGCTCTTTCCTAGAAAGTACAACAATTGTAGTGTGTGTGTGTGTGTGTGTGTGTGTGTGTGTGTGTGTGTGTGTGTGTGTGTGTGTGGTGTGTGTGTGTGTGTGTGTGTGTGTGTGTGTGTGTGTGTGTGTGTGTGTGTGTGTGTGTTGGCGAGATGAGTGTGCAGAGGCTGGAATTGATGTACTGTTCAAACATGGCAGAAAGCTGGTTGGAGATAGAACTGGAACGTCGAGGCTGCAAGTAGTGAGGGTGATTGAGTCACAGTTTGCAGATGACGTGGCTCTGTATTCCAGTTCTCGTGAGGACTATGAAATGGCATCTAGTTTGTTGATATGACAAGAAAATGGGGGTTGACTGTTAACACTCAGAAGACAAAATGAATAGTAATAGGGACAGCGATTGATGACAGGGATATGGCTTCGGTACAAGTTGATGGAGGGGAAATTGAGATGGTGGATTGCTTTACGTACTTGGGGTCTAATTTATCAAGAGATGAAGATGTCACACTAGATGTTACCAGTAGGATCGAAAAGGCTTCCAAAGCTTTTGGAGCTTTGAGAGGTCCTATTTTCAACAATTCTAACTTGTCAGTGGCTACCAAGAGAGCAGTCTACAGACCAGTGGTTTTGGCAGTGCTATTGTACGAATATGAAACTTGGGTGCTAAAAGCTCAAGACACAAAAAGGCTAAATGTCTTTCACAATCATTGTGTGAGAACCATACTTGGAGGAGTCAACAGATTTGAGCAATGGCAGGAGAGGTTAACAACACGAGTTTTAGCTGAAAATTTTGGCATGCATTGGACAATCCCTGACATCATAATGGAGCAGCGATTGAAGTGGCTGGGTCATGTGGGTAGAATGAATGAGGAACGACTTCTAAAGAAACTGATGTTTGGGGAATTGAGGAAGACAAGACCTCGCCATGGAACAAGAAAGAGATGGAGAGATCTAGTTAGTCAAGATCTGCAATTAGTAGATACCAAAAACATCTGGTACCAGAGATGCCAAGACCGGAATGGGTGGTTCAGTCTTTGTCAAAGAGGTGTTGAGAAGGTAGTCACAAATCGTGGAAAAAGCAGATGTGCAGCGAATGTACGATTCCAAGGAGAAAGTTTCTTATGTGAATGTAGAAGATCATTTAGATGACACGGCGACCTCACAAGACACAGGCAGTTTTGTCCTAGTAATTTGCCAGTTGCCCAGGAGCACAATCCAAGGGCCCCGCTATCATAGTTTCTTTTACTATGGGCGGCTTCAAGGTTCAAGGTGTGTGTGTGTGCATGGTGTGGTGTGGTGTGACATGTGTGTGTGTGTGTGTGTGTGTGTGTGTGTGTGTGTGTGTGTGTGTGTGTGTGTGTGTGTGTGTGTGTGTGTGTGTGTGTGTGTGTGTTATGCGTGTCACTGTAATGCCGAGATCATGACCTCACCTGGTACCTTCACAGGCTCAATATCTACAAGAAACCCTTTGTCGCTCGCCTCTTGTGCAAACATATGTGAACGAATGGCAAATTCATCCTGTAGCCGGTGCATCCAACGACACAGATAAAGCAACAAGTGATCATGAGAAACCAGAACTCTCTGTCAAACCTGCTCTCTCCGACTGATCTCAAATGCAGCAGCCAGTCGGTCACCACTCTTGCCCATCGTCTCGCCAGTTGAAAACTCGGCAACAGCCGGCAGCTACACCAAACACAACACAGACAACGTGACCACACAAATACAAAATTAATATCAATTTGTATAATAACTGGTTAATTGCCGTAACAATCGATATGAAATTGCTAACATGCATGGATGTGATACAAAACATTTGTTAGAAATTAATTAATATTAATAACTTGCTACAAGGTTTCAACTCACTGCTTTCACGCTTTTTGTGTTTAAGTTCTACACACACACACACACACACACACACACACACACACACACACACACACACACACACACACACACACACACACACACACAATCTTTTTTAGATAAATCATTAGGTCACAAAGTTTCATAATTTTTTAGTAAACAACAATATTCAAGTGTCAATGTAACTATGTTTTAGCGCGCTTTAAATTGCACTTGCGCCTTTAACGCGCGTTAGCAAGCTCCTACCCGGTTTAACGCGCGTTAAAATACCCTTTACGTGCATTAGCGCGCGTTATAATCTCCATCTTTGATGTGTGTGCGTGCGTGCGCGCGCAGGTGTGTGTGTGTACGTCTAACTTTACGTCTACAATATTATCTACCATATCAAGATGACAAACCTCCAAAGAAAACTGCCTCAAAGCTCCCATTGCAAGACTTATCCTTGCTCCAAGCGATTTTGCCTAAACAAAACACAAGCTTACGCTCCCTTGATTAATTAATATCAATAACTCTTGTATGGTTATACTCGATCAAATGCCATTAGTTTGCTTCTCACTCCACGTGATACTCTGATTGGGACATCAGACATAAACTCAACGCCACCGGCAATGACAGTGTCAGCTTGCCCACCAGCAATCAGACCCATTGCTGCATAAAAGTTTATAAAAACAACAATAATGTTGATTGATCTGCAGTCGCTGCCTTTATGCGTTCCTGCCTTGTGGTGTGTGTGTGTGTGTCATTAATTTGTCAGTTTATCCAACTAACCATTTACTGCCTACTCACACATCCTACACCAATTTCTCACATCACCTGATGTTATAGCCTGATTAGCAGATATGCAAGCCATTGACACAGTATGAGCCGGAGTTTTGTCAGAGAATCCAACCGATCGTGCCACCTGCCAAAAATACAATACAATAAAGATGCCAATTAATATCAATAAAATCAAACATGTCACCTCACGAGCAATATTTGGAGCCGTTGGTTCAGCGATTACGTTTCCAAATATAATATAATCAACTTCGTCTGTAACACAATCAATGAATTAATAAATTAAAAAATTAAAAATATTAAATTAAAATAAATCAATACATAAACAACATAAATTAATATATTAAAATAATGATAATATATAAAAAATATAATATAAATTAAAAATAAATTACTAAAATAAATTTAAAAAATAATAAATAAATAAATAAATCAGAATAAATTAATAAATAAAAAATAAATTAATAAAATAAAAAATAAATAAATCAGAATAAATTAATACATTAAAAATAAATTAATAAATTAAACTAAATTAACAAATTAAAAATAAATTAATAAATTAAAATAAATTAATAAATCAAAATAAATTAATAAATTAAAATAATCAAAAATACATTAATAGGTTAAAAATAAATTAAAAATAAATTAAAAATAAATCAAAAATAAAAATTATTGTTGCCTGCAGGATGCACAAAATGTTACCTGGTGGAATCTTTGTTCGTCCTTTTAATGCTCTAAACATCAAAGCAACTCGTGAGATCAACTGCATACAGGTTGATGTTGATTTAGTTGTTATACATCATGCTAATAGAAAGTCTTAAAATATTTCAAAAATATTTAAAATTTTATATCAAAAATATTTAAAATTCTAAAATATTTAAATTAATTAATTTTATGAGAATTACTTTCTGCAGTTGCTAATACTTCATAAATGCATACAACAATATATCAAAATTATTTAAAATTAAAATATAAATTAAAAATTTTAAACATCAAAATTATTTAAAATTAAAATATAAATTAAACGTTTTAAACATCAAAATTATTGAAATATCAAAATATCAAAAATATCAAACATATCTAAAACTTTAATTATCAAAATTATTTACAAATTATAATTATCAAAAATTATTTAAAATTTTAATTTATTCAAATTATTTAAAATTTTAATTTTTGTTTGTGATTCTATGCAATCAGTGCATTTATCTAAAGAAACTGCCTCTATCACAATAAGCATAAAAATGATTAGCCTCACAGACTTCAGAACATTGGCCACAGAATATATCAGGCCTATTCATAAAAAACTAGTTTGATTTAAACGTCCAGGTATCTCACCTACTTTGACAGATACAAAAGATGGCACAGCAAATGAGTGATCACATCTGCTCCGGCCACCAATACACAAACTTGTATGAAAATTTAGAATTGTTATTAAATTTAAATTAAAAAAATTATTTCAGCTATGAGCCTATAAGAAAAGGGATTGTAAAAGTCACGAGACTTGGCGAGTAGCGTACTCTAAACGTATAGGGCTAAACCGACTTCCGGTCTGGGGACTATGTGGCTGGCTGGCTATGGGCGTATTCGTTTGGGACTATCTTTTTCTGGAAAAGGTTAGGTTGGATGGAGTGGAAAGAGACAGGGCACGTTTACCAATCAAACAGAACCTTTCCAAAACGAGATAGACGAGGCGGTAACAGAGCTATATGCGCATGCGTAGCATCTTTCTAAATAAAAATTGCAAAATTATTGACTAGAGAACACAAGCAATGACAGTGAGGTAACGTAAGACTAATTTATTGTACATTAGATGTATTACCATGCCGGTAGGCTGAATTTTTCGGCAAATTCGGCGTATAGGAGAATCAGTGCCTTTTATCAGAATCACCCCATGTGTGTGTGGTCTTTGTCATAGCATCCACATTTCCACCTGTTAGAATGTCTACTAACTCTTCGGGAGTTTGTTCTACCGACCATGAGAAATCAGCTGCCATTCTTTGAAATTTTGGCGCGGGCAATCCAGAATATGCGCAAATACTGGTCTGGAAATGCTAGGCTAAGCGAATGCGTTGATTTGGAAGGTTGAAACTATGGACACAAGTTTTATATGGGCGTATTTGTTTGGGACCTTTCTAGAAACAGATAGAGTGGAAAGGCCCGCTAGCGTGTTCGATTGGGCACCTTTCTTTTTCTGGATAGCATGAACAGTTTCCCAAACCTTTCCGGAAAGGGATGGACTGGAAAGGTATGTACGCTGTTCGATTGGTAACTTTTCTGTTTCCGAAAAAGGATAGAGCGGATAGACTTTCTGACATATCCTACCATCAATACAGATAGAAAGGATAGAAAACGCACCTATAGACATATAAAACTTGTGTCCATAGTTTCAACCTTCCAAATCAACGCATTTGCTTAGCCTAGCATTTCCAGACCAGTATTTGCACATATTCTGGATTGCCCGCGCCAAAATTTCAAAGAATGGCAGCTGATTTCTCATGGTCGGTAGAACAAACTCCCGAAGAGTTAGTAGACATTCTAACAGGTGGAAATGTGGATGCTATGACAAAGACCACACACACATGGGGTGATTCTGATAAAAGGCACTGATTCTTCTATACGCCGAATTTGCCAAAAAATTCAGCCTACCGGCATGGTAATACATCTAATGTACAATAAATTAGTCTTACGTTACCTCACTGTCATTGCTTGTGTTCTCTAGTCAATAATTTTACAATTTTTATTTAGAAAGATGCTACGCATGCGCATATAGCTCTGTTACCGCCTCGTCTATCTCGTTTTGGAAAGGTTCTGTTCGATTGGTAAACGTGCCCTGTCTCTTTCCACTCCATCCAACCTAACCTTTTCTAGAAAAAGATAGTTCCAAACGAATACGCCCTATGTCTATAGGTGCGTTTTCTATCCTTTCTATCTGTATTGATGATAGGATAGGTCAGAAAGTCTATCCGCTCTATCCTTTTTCGAAAACAGAAAAGTTACCAATCGAACAGCGTACATACCTTTCCAGTCCATCCCTTTCCGGAAAGGTTTGGGAAACTGTTCATGCTATCCAGAAAAAGAAAGGTGCCCAATCGAACACGCTAGCGGGCCTTTCCACTCTATCTGTTTCTAGAAAGGTCCCAAACAAATACGCCCTATGTCTGTCATGCTGCAGGAATGTGTTGCGCCTCCTTTGTGTGGCCCAATCACAAAGCATTAATTACTTTATGTCATACGTGGCAACCAGAGACAATAGAGGAACAGCCAATCGTATGCGCGAAACTCTCTTGAGAGAGTTTTATTACCAGAACAGTGTAATTCATGTTTGTGGTTGTTAGGACTTGTTGGAAATAAATAACAGAACTCACCTGATCCGACAGTTACACGGGAATCTAACATTACGTAACCGTAAGCGAATTTATGTCCCGTATACGATAACTCTACTTCGCGACGACTACAGGCTATACGTATGGACTTTGTGGTCATGCGAAACGGCATTCGCTACATAGGTACGGGTTTAGATACATTTTACAGATAACACGTATAGAAAGAAAATAGCGTCTAGATTTGTAATTCTTCGCAAAACAATAAGCCCTACTGTACATGGTGTCTAGAAGGCTCCTATATAGCCGCGTCCCCAGACTCACGTGAGCCTGGCAGTGTCCGGTTCCTGTATGACACTGTCAGCCTTCTGGTAGCTCCTATAGCTGTGGAAGCGAGGGTGTAAACACAGCTTCAATTACTAGTTATTAAAATTATTTACAATTTTAATTATCAAAATTTAAAAATTTAAATATTAAAAGTCTAAGAATATCAACACATGATACACTTACTCCATAGCCATACGACCGACTTCATAGTTGCTAAGATTGCGATAACTAAAAACACGTGAGGATCTCACTTCTTGTGTAATTCATCCTAAATGCATGGGCATGTCCAAACGACTCACTCGGTTAGGTACTGAAGAAATGGCGTTCTAACTCCCTCTACGAGCACAATGTTCCTGCCAGTAGAAGTCGTACTCGTTGACGACTTTGATCGCAAGTCGAGAGTCACTCCAGTTGCCTTCGCTGCATCTATAAAAGTAAAAATCATGTTACTCAATTAATAAATTAATTAATAAATAATATTTAATAATAATTAATATATAATAATAATAAATAACTAGTTTTACGGTATCCCTGTCTGTCTGTCTTTCTGTCTGTCTTTCTGTGTGACTGTCTGTCTGTCCTTCTGTCTGACTGTCTTTCTGTCTGTCTTTCTGTCTGTCTGTCTTTCTGTCTGTCGAGATTTTCATGCAGTACAAACGACAGTGGCATAATGTTTGACTGCAATGTTGTAGGCCAAGTCCATTAATGTGTTATAATTTGCTTAGTTATGAAGGACTGGTAGATATTTGAAAGTTTCCTGTACATACGTAGAGTTTTGATGATAATAAATGAATCTGTCTGTCTGTCTGTCTGTCTGTCTGTCTATCTGTCTTTCTGTCTGTCTTTCTGTCTGTCTGTCTATCTGTCTGTCTGTCTTTCTGTCTGTCTGTCTTTCTGTCTGTCTGTCTTTCTGTCTGTCTGTCTGTCTATCTGTCTTTCTGTCTGTCTTTCTGTCTGTCTGTCTATCTGTCTGTCTGTCTTTCTGTCTGTCTGTCTTTCTGTCTGTCTGTTGTCTCGCATTGGTGAGTAACACGTCCAACAGAGTTTTCTGACCGTCTACTGAAACGCTGCGTCCTAGCTAGAGTAAGACAATACGTATTGTTGAAACCCTGTCATGGAAGTAGACATGCAAACTTCCCTAAATTACTTAAGACCTAGCTGGCAGGTAGTCGTTGTTTCGCGATCGTGATCAAGACAATTAAATGTACAGTATAAGTATGCACGACAGTGGTATGGTATTTACTGACATAGAAATTGATATCGGCAAACATTGACTATCAACAGTGTTAGATACACTGTCATACACAACAACACAGTGTATTTGTATTAGCTAAAGGATTGATCATGCTGTAGTACAGGGACGTGTGAATAGTTGACTGTAGGTGGCATTCAACTCCTGAAAGTGTTTCATGGTTGTCAAGTACACACAATCCCTACCTACAATACAAAAGGATGAGGCGACGTAAGTTTGTGAAGCTTTATCTTCGCTGGTTGGTCACTTGCACGAATCGTTCCTACACTGATCTGTAGTCAGACACAGAAACGATTTCTTGAAGTAGGTCTTATAATGAAACGTGGTCGTGAGAGAAGAAATTTGAGGTTTGTGTGTACAGATATATAAATATATTTTTATAGCAACTCTTTTATTGTGACGTCATAATTTATTATTAATTTATTAACTAATAATTATTAATTTGTTAACTTGATTTGTAACGTTATTTATCAATTATTAATTAGTTATTATTTTTATGTATTATTTATTAATTATTTATATATATATACAGTATATACATAGTATATACATAGTATATATATATATATATATATATATATATATATATATATATATACTGAAAGTTCGATGAAGAGTCATGTAGGACCACGCCCCTTTCTGTTGTGTGACCCGGATTAGAAGCCTCGCTATACTCGTCAATAAATAAATAATAAATAATAAATAATAAATAATTAATAAATAATAATTAATTAATAATTAATTAATTAATAATAAATAATTAATAAATAATTAATAAATAATAAATAATTAATAAATAATACATAAAAATAATAACTAATTAATAATTGATAAATAACGTTAAAAATCAAGTCAACAAATTAATAATTAATAGTTAATAAATTAATAATAAATTATGACGTCACAATAAAAGAGTTCCCATAGAAATAATTGCTGTGGAAACGGATATAACGTAACATCAGTGTTCAAAATAACTGTGCGCATGCGCAATCAATTAGGTCTATAAAACACCGCGCTGATTCACACACTATCAGATTGAAACACTTACTGCCAAACAGCGACAAGACCGCTTTGACGTGTCCCAGCGGTCGTATTCCTGCCTGCATCATTTCACAGAGGCGCAGAGGTCACGTCAGAGGTCACAATGTCTGAGGTGACTAATTGATAACAATCCCGGATACGACAGAGAGTCACGTGACAGGTAAACAATTTATATCCGAAAGCCCGGATATTTACTTTGTTCTCTTCTTGCGAAAGAAACAACGAACGAGGAGCGTGACGAAGACGATCAGACGCGCACGGTATCGATACAGGTGAGCGACACAGACAGCAAGACTAATCACGACGCTAAACGACGCGAAACGCGATTTTTTCGCCTCTCACTCACCTACGCATCCTGCCTACACTCAAACTGTCGTCTCTGCGTCGCGATTATGCACTGCAGACCGAGAAGAACGGCGTAGAAGAGACGAGGCGTGTAGTTTCGTTATTTTAGGCAGCACGTAGTGACCTGGAACGCAGCCAACTCGATCCTCTAATTCATTCATTGCCCGAGCTCGCGCGTATACGCATCACCCTGCCAACCCACCATTCACTCACATCTCTCTCTCTCTCTCTCTCTCTTTCTCACACAGCAAACGACCTAATTAGCTAACCTACTGCCACAACGACTACTAGCAGGTGCGTCGACAAATATGGGAGGTGCTGTGGCTCGCGGAGTCGACAACGACGACCTGGTCGACAATCTGAAGAAGGAGGAGTATATATCGTCGCCGAGCGTCGAGAAGGCGTTTCGTGCTGTCGATAGAGGCGATTTCTTTCTGCCTGAAGATCGAGATTCGGCCTACGAGGACCATGCGTGGCGCAGCGGCACTCTGCATCTCTCCGCGCCTTGTATTTACAGCAAGGCGGCCGAGGCCCTCGATTTGAATGAGGGGTTGTCGTTTTTGAACGTCGGGAGCGGGACGGGATACTTTAGCACGCTCGTTGGCTCGATTCTCGGTCCGAATGGGACGAACCACGGCGTCGAGGTGTATCCGGATAACGTGCGCTACGCCTGTCGGATGGTGGATGAGTGGGTGCGGACGACGCCGTCGTTCGATCGCACCGCCTTCTGTTATCCGAAGTTCGTGGCGGGTAATGCGTTGTTGTTGAATCCAACCTACCGGAATTATGACCGAGTGTACGTCGGTGCGGCATGTCCACAGGAATATATCGAGTTTTTCAAGGGCTTGCTCAACGTTGGAGGCATACTGGTGATGCCCTACGAAAATCAGGTAATTAATATCAATTAATTTTAAATTTTTTTGTTGATTTTTAATTTAATTTATTTTAATGGATTGTTGATTGCAATACATATTAATTAAATTCTAGTTAATTAACTAGTTAGACAATATGAATTCAATATGCAACTACAATACTTAGAGTACAATATATTTATAGTTACAGTAGGATATCAGTCATACACCGAAAGTATGACGCAGCGGAAAGGGGTCTGGCTACGCGAGGCTATTGTCAGTTAATCCATAATGTACACACGTCCTATAAACTGTTACAAGCATTCACAACAAGGTGTGATGTCAAGTTAGTAATATTATATGGTTAGTTAATATCAATGTTTAGTAAATAATTAATATGTAAATTAAAGTTAATATCAATGTTTGAAAATAATTAATATGTAAATTTAAAGTTAATATCAATGTTTAATAAATAAAATATAATTGTAGAGTTAATATTAATGTTTAATAAATAATTAATATGTAATTTTAAAGTTAATATCAATGTTTGATAAATAATTAAAATATAATTTTAGAGTTAATATCAATGTTTAATAAATAATTAATATGTAATTTTAAAGTTAATATTAATGTTTTAAAATAATTAACATTTTAATAATTAAATTTTAGATATTTCATGATTAATTAAACAATTTTTTATTTTATTAATTATGTTACATGTGTATCGTGCTATGTCAAACATACTGATGTATTTGATTGCTGGTGCACTGTACAGTACTGCCTGGCAAGCGGTTGCCTGACTGCAAAATGTAGGAAAAATTGAAACTTGCTCTGATGCTTTATTGAGAAACATGCACTCACATAACCGTCCATACGACCGTCCTAGACAACACAGTACGTTTTGAAAAGTGTGTATGCTTTCAAGACTCACTATTGAGTATAAGACGATTCAATAAAATATATGCCTCTAGCTAGTGGTACTGTACATGCACCATTGGCTGGTGGGCAACTTGTTTTATGGTATAATTATGTGTGAGTGAGGCTGTTGTTTTGTTGAGTATTTCTGGTTGTTACCGACGTGCGAACAGTCAGTGTAGTATTCCGATCACGTGATAAAACCTCACGTAACACGTGACTAAATAAATGTCCCGTATGTTTAATATGGTGGCCTGTATAACACAAATGTCTCGCATACTCAAGACCGTCTCCGCCATCATACTTGCACTGTAGTTGTTCTTCATTCAATTTATTTTATTTTTCACTTGTAGCTGCAGCGCATCAAGCGGGTTAGCAGGGATGAGTACAGTATGCGGGACGTGTTGTCGGTCTCGTTCGCCGATCTCATACTTCCGTCGATGGAAGAGAGGCAAGATCGCATGGCGACCATCGAAATAGGTACGAAATGATCGATACCATTTCACTCTTTACTACACTCGGTCACTCCATGACGTCTCTGTTGATACCACAGGTTGTAATCCTGTCAGTCTTCAAGACTGTTGTCGACTCAGTATCCTCACCGCTGTCGGCTCCTTGCCGACTGAACGTCTAAGAAAGCTTCCTCTGCCGCAGTCTCTTCAGCTCTTTCTTCAATCATTCCGCGAGCCTGATGTAATCACCAACAAGTTGGCCGAGAAGCGACACGCTGCCGAGAGACTCAGAGCCTCCATGGTTCGGCCACCGAAGAGAGTCCGAAAACGGGACGACGACGACAGCCAGGTTGAAAACGACAGCAGCGAGGACAGCAGCGACGACGACGAAACAGGTTTGCTCGCTTTGAGGCATCCGTTGTTCATACGTATCGGTCAGATAGGCGGGTTGGGGATTATGGGCAACATTGGGCCGTCGTCTCATCCTCCATCATCCGGGGTACACGACCGTGGATCAGGAGAATAGTGTGACATTGTGGGGGGAACTCAGAATAACAATTTGTAAGTAGAGATTTATTTGAGGCACAATGTAGGTATACCGTGTGAGAGAGAGAGAGAGAGAGGGGGGGGGGCGTTTTCGATAGAATTGTGTTGTGTACATAGACTGCACACGTAGGTGTATCATCTCGATTCAGCTGAAATAAAGTGTACTTTGAGATTGTAGAGAGAGAGAGAGAGAGCAGAGAAAGCGACAGAACGGCTGGCATACAGGTTGACGCGCGCAACGTGTAAGGATCTGAAAGACTAACGTGCGCTAAAATCACAGCTAACGCACGCTAAAACGTAGCGTAAACAACATGTTTAACGCGCGCGACTCCTGACATGTCACACGGTGACCTGTAACGTGCACTAAAAAAGATTCACTAATCAATAACATTCCTATGGTTTTTCTATTCACACTCGGTATGTTACTAATGCTCTAGAACTAAAGAATGCCACATTCGAGGCTAGGGGCCACTGTACTGTGGATTATAAAGTTTTAGCGCGCGCAACGTAAGATACCAAGGCTAACGTGCGCTAAAAGAAACAGCTAACGCACGTGTAAACAACATATTTAACGCGTGCTACTGTACTCGCAACGTCACACCGTGACCTATGACGTGCGCTAAAGATTCACTAATCAGTAACATTTCTACGTTTTTTCTATTCACACTCGGTATGCCACGAATGCTCTAGAACTAAAGAATGCCACATTCCAAGGCTACCACGGGGACCACTGTACCAGTACGTGAATTATAAGTTGTATAAAGTTAACGCGCGCCACCTAAGAATTGAAGGATAACGTGCGCTGAAAGAAACATAACTAACGCACGCGTAAACATGCTTAACGCGCGCAACTTTTGACATGTCCTGTAACGTGCGCTAAAGGGGAGGGCATGAGCCAAGGTTTCACTATTTAGTAATATTTCTGCATTTTTTCTATGCCACACTGAGTATGCCACAAATGTTCTAGCACTAAAGAATGCCAATAATTATACACAATTTTTTCTCTCCAAAATTTCAATCATCTACACCGTCCCCAATCAATACAGTGTCCCCAATCGATACTATCCAGTAACTCATATACGTGAATCTCATCACTCTATAACAAATAGTCACACAAAACGTCACTCACTAGTGATGACGGTCCAGTTCGTCACTAACGAGGTTCAATTTTTGCCAGAAATGGACTGCCGTGGACCGGTTGACCACCATACATTACATTGATCCGATAGAGACCAGCTTCGGGCGTCGTGTATGATGCAAAGTATGATCCGTCGGCCGGATTCAACTCAAACGATGCTTTCATTTTCGGTAGGTTCTCGACAAACTTGTCGTACTGCACGTCGATGCTGAGCTCTCCGTCGCCGGCGCTTCTTGTGTCGACCGTGAATGTTGCTTGACGACCGACGATGCCACCAGTTAGACCTGGTCCTGAGCATTTGACTTCAGCGGCGTTGGCGGCCGCCTTGATCCACATCGGGTTTTTCTGTACGGTTGGACTCGTCTTGGCGACGGGGACGCGGAAGGGACTGCCCGGTACGTGTTCGCCGGCGTATGTGACCTGAGAAATAGAGAGTTTGACGTCATGAGTGAGTTGACAGGAAGGGATGCGAGTGTGAAAGTCTAAGTCTATAGAGTATAGACGTGCTGGCATCGTGACACCTTCGCTGGTTAGTCTGTCTGTCTGTCTGTGTGACCGTCTATGTGTCTGTTTGTGTGTCTGGTGTGTGTGTGTGTGTGTGTGTGTGTGTGTGTGTGTGTGTGTGTGTGTGTGTGTGTGTGTCAGTCTGTCTGTCTGGGTGTCTATCTATCTGTCTATATGTCTCTGTCTGCCTGTCTACCCGATCGATCTGTTTCTCCAATTGTGTCTCAACTGCTGCATGCCCACTTGTCATGCCCACATCACCCTTGTAACAACTTTCCACATTGCATATTTACCCCTTAATCAAATAGACACTCACAGAGCAACCTCCACAAATTAAGTAATAAACAGATCACCTTCCTAGAACACCAACCTTGACAATGTGGTCTCCACCACACACAGGCGTAAACATGTAGTGATATCCAGATTCAGGAGGAGCACGCACCAACTGAGCTCTCCTCTGCACGATTTGCCTCGGACTCACCAACGACACTCCCAGTTTTCCCCCTTCTGCGCGACTGTAGTCGACACTGAAGTAGCAAGGCTTTCCCACAACGCCTCGGTGAAGACCAGGACCATTCGATCGAACTTTGTCTGCCTCTTCTCGAGGATCGATGACAGTACGGACGACGAGTTCGGTCACTTGTGCATGCTCTTGTGTTGGGCTTGCAAGCGATGCATCGGGAGAAGGACTGGCGCCACTCGACGACATTCTTTACTATTAGTGAGAGTTACATTTAGATTGTTGATATCAAGCACAAACACCTACATCTGCAACTACACAGACAAAGACACAGACACAGACACAGACACACACACACACACACACACACACACACACACACACACACACACAGCTACACAGACACAGACACAGACAGACAGACACACACACACACACACACACACACACACACACACACACACACACACACCTACACCCACACAGACACACACACCCACACCCACACACAGACACACACACAACACACACACACACCAATCATTTCCCAGAAATCCCAGAATCTACTGACAATCAGTCTTTACCATTTAAAAAAGGAAGTACCAATTAAGATGCATATAAATATAGGAGGAGACAGGAAATCAGCTAGTTAGTAATGTTATTGCACAACAGGGAAGAAAACCTAGAAATACTTGGAAAACAAATGCACAACAAGGACCTGATGAAAACCGAGTTGTCACATAAGTATCCATCAGCTGCATATCAATCAGTCAACGCATACAGTAAACATGATACACTGGCTACCAAAAAACCACAAGCTGGGCCACGTTTCAGGCAAGTAAGGGGAGACAGAGCCAGCTGCAAATCCCACCTGCAATGACGCGCAATAACATCAAGTTGCGCTTGATGTACGCAATACTGTGTAGTTAGTAGATAACGAGGAGTCTACACACTGTGACTAAGCTCTGCAATGTAGCTTTAGTGTCTAGTCTACACTGTCTAGTTATGCATTCTACCCTGTAGTTATGCATTCTACCCTGTAGCTATGCATTCTACGCTGTAGCCATGCCGTCTACACTGTAGCTAGGCGGTCTACACTGTAGCTAGGCAGTCTACAGTGTAGGTAATCCACACTATGCTTCTAATGTGATGAAATCTCACCACCACAACAGATGGCCATGCGAACAGCTCGCGCAGGTGGACACAATCGACACGCACGATGACCGAAAAGAAAAACGAACGCAGACAGACTTCTGACGCCCTACCGCGACACACGAAACGAACAGGAAACGAACTAGGCCACTGAACTAGACACGAACAAGCTAGAAACGTGCAAATCCCTAATACCAAAAAGCCGCGTCGCGACTCTGTCACATTTCAGTCAGAGTCGGAACGACCGTAGAAACCGGCCATAGCAACAGCGCGACCAATGAGAAACAGCAACAACCCACGGTGAATCAATTCGCATGGCGGGCAACAACAAAATCAAAGTACACGCACACATTGACGCACCGTTTCAACTCGATACGAACAGAATGTTGGCCAGAAGGCACGACGGACGGCAAGTGAACGACGACAAGAAGTTCCACGCTAAATAGCGACGTTAAGGAAGCGAAGAGGAGAGGTCGAGAGGTCTAACGACCGCAACAGTTGACAGCTGACACACTCGCTAACGCAAACAGCTCGGAAATCGTCCTCACGTGACGCCTCTAACCACCAGAATGGAAGGTAATTATCATTTGCGGTTTTAGTAGCCTCGCGTGGCCAGACCTTTAGCGTACGTGGGGCGCATGTCACGTGTTGCCGCTTATATTTCCGTTTGACTGTGTGTGACGTTGTGTTATGCTGTGATTGAAACGAGACGCTTTTGTAGTAAACGTTCATGCATTGACAGCAATTTTTGCGCGATAAGAATGAAAGGTCGCTAATGACTACCGAAAATCCCGGATGTAATTTTTATTAATGTTTGTAGATTTTTTCGACCATGTTGTGTTTCAAGACATCTCTTTTGTATCGTTAACCTTTGTAACAAGTTTTGCTAGATAAAACGAAAGAGACTTCATAAAATACTGAAAGTCCCGGATATGAATTGAAAGTTTTGCGGACATGTGACTGTCTAGACTGACATAGTTGCAAATCCTATTTTCTATACAAAGTTGAGTTATCTAATATATAATATTGAATATTGTCATTCTACCTACAAATGACTAGCACGGCCTCGAGTTGCCAAACCACCAAACGCGCGCACTTCCTACAGTTCAACTCAAAATTTAAAAAACACGCTGAGTGGCATCTACAGAACCACAAATAAATCACGTTATATTCCAGAAACAAAACCGCACGCAACTAGTCCATACGCACGTTTCATATATTATTTTTGACGACCTCGTGTACCCCCCAGAACGAGGTGGGTCGATCGTGCACATCTCTTTCTCGTTTGACAAACTCGGTGAACGAAGACACACAGTTGCCAATGAAGTAATTGGACCGACCAAGTATAGCCAGATCAAGCTGTGGCAGCCAGGGATCCAAGTGAAAGACCTCAGCCTAATAAACAGAGCACAATATGTGAATTGTTTGATTGATTTGATGTAATCCATTATGTCACATAACAAAAGTACAATATCAAAATTAATAAAATTAGTAAAAAGTAAAAAGATAAAAAAATTTAAAAACTAAAATTAAAAAATAAACAAAATAAAAAAATTAAAAAATAGAAAATTAAAAAATACAAAATTAGAAAAAATAAAAATAACATTTTGACAATCTTATTTGTTGTATATGGGAACAAACGTATGACAAAGTTTTACTCGTAGTGTACAGACTCACGGTTGGTGACTGCATGATACTTGATTTTTCAAAAGTTGCCATGCTAGTCATTGATTGTGTATATCCCAATTTTAAAATAATAATTGTGGCCATATCCGGGATATTCAAAATATAATTTCAATTTATCTCAAATTTATTTTAATTTATTTATTATTTAAATTCAAAAAAATATAATAAATAAATAACTAAATAATTAATTAAATAAATAATTAGATAACAAATAAATAAATAAGTAACATTCATTGTCAATTGTCAATATCCGGATATCCAAAATATATTTTCAGTTTATTTAAATTTATTTATTTCAAATTTAGTTTAATTAATTTAATATATATTTTTAAAAATTGAAATAAATAATTAAATAAATAATTAAATAAATAATTAAATAAATAATTAAATAAATAATTAAATAAATAAATAAATAAATAATTATATAAACAATTAAATAAATAATTAAATAAATAATTAAATAAATAAATAAATAAATAATTAAATAAATAATTAAAGAAATAATTAAAAAAATAATTAAATAAATAATTAAAGAAATAAT